>NC_056746.1:887909794-887992294 GCF_019279795.1 Protopterus annectens | reverse complement strand
AGTCTAATGGACTGTCCCCTTCAGGAAACCCCTTGCCAAAGTTTCAATGTTTCTATAAACCTAACAAAAATAAAGTATACCTAATAGTTACAGACTCCTCTTGCTATTACAACTTGAACTTAAGATCATTGCCAGAGTCTTAGCTGATAGGATAATGTAGTTTCTTCCTAGGATTATTTCTCCATATTAACAGAGATTTGTTAAATTTATAGCAGATGGCACTGATTTAATAACAACATAGTTTAACATGCATGCTTGGTGTTGGCATATAAATATATATGTGGAAAAACTGTATACTTAACTTTAAAAAGGTGTTTTGACTGCATTAACTGGGATTTTATTTGGAGGGTACTGCAACACTTGAATTTCCCTCGAGAATGCATTGCCAAGGTTAAGCTGTTGTATAATAATTCATCAGTTATCATAACTTGTAATGCAGTCTGAGACCATACATCTTCATAGATTCATAGGTTCATAGGTGTTTACTAGTCTAATGACTACAAGGGACTTTTTAAGCCTAGCCAACCATCCCAAATCTCTGACAAGTTCTGATACCCTTGATAAGTGTAAGCATGGGCCTGGGAGATGAACCATTTACAGGTCACCTGTGTCCATTAGAAACACAGGTGCCAAACCAGGGATGAATTCCTCGTTTCCCATCCAATTGTCCAAGCTGCACTTGAATTGGGTTAGGGAGGTACAACGTACAAGGTACAAGACAAGGATTCTTACTTTCCTCATCTCATTTACTATTCATGTTAGCCACTGAGATTTACATTCAATTTATTATTAATAATCACATGGGTGTTTCAATATCAAATATAATTTACTTAATCATGGTTCACTGATGATGTGAATTACACAATGTCAAAGTAATTATTTAAAAGCCATGTCATTTTTTAAACATTTTTTTTCTGGACTGAAGATTAATGAACAAAAACCTTACTGTCTCCTCTCTCAAAAGTGGCTAAAGAGAAACTAAGTTCTCAAAAGGAACACATACGAAGGAATCTTGTAATGGAATGCAGCTATTTGGGATTTCATTTTAAGTTTGAAACTTGTAAAATAAAATAATAAAGGCTAACTGTAAAACTGTTTTTTTTTTCAAATCAACAATAAGCTGATATTCTAGAAAAAGGTTTTTGTAACATTTCTAACCAAAATTCAAGTGATTAAAATACATACCCCCCCCCCCAAACTGCTTCTTTTTATGTGGCATATCCTCTAGTCTATTTAGATCAAAATGCATGGCAAAATACCAGGCTCTACACTTCCTTTGGGGTGGCTCACATCCCAGAATGAGGATTTTTAAATTAGGAATATCTACTAAGGTAGGGGGTATTGGGCTTTTGGATTTGCAAAGAAATAATGCAGCAATAGCAAATGCCAATATGTAAGATTTAGACATATCCCAAAACTTCTTTGGCTCACCATAGAAGTGGCCATTCTGAAGGGCCTAAAAAGGAAAAAGAAACATCAGGAGGCAAACAAAATATGAGATCCATGTCTGGAAAAATAGAAAGTAAAGTATTCAAATCTGGTATGATTTTTGCAAAGAGAATTTTTGGGAAAAGAATATGAGACTCTAAAATGGTGAACATTGATAACTGTTCCATTAATCAGAGAGACTGAATAAAAAAGTCATTGCATTTTTATGGTGGGGCACCACAGCCTATCACAGCTTCTAACTGGTATAAGGCTTTGAAAGTCATTCTGTACAGGGTGCCAGTCTAGTGCAGAATGTACACGGTCCCTTGTACACTGTGCACACAAATACACACAAAGGGGCAATATGAAAGATTGTTGATCAACCTACTGCATTGTCTTTGAAAGTAAACCACAGCTCCAAGGAAAGCTCACACAGACCACAGGGAGGACAAGTAAACTCCTCAGAGAAGATATACTAGTCAAGAATCAGACTGGAGAACCCTGTGCCATGCATTATGCAGCCATGCTACTCACTGTGTCACTGTCCAGCCAAGATGAAATAGTGTTGCAAGAAATTAATGTACATGGTTTTGAGTGCAGGCTAATAAACAATTTATTAAAAGTCCCCTTTCTGGCACAAATGCAGTACCACACCTGGATAATGTAGTTCCATGTTTCTCTCAGACCTTCATTATCTCTAATGTCTTTTGGAGTCCTGCACAGCAAGGGTTGTACTTCACATGCTTTCTCCATAAACTAGACTGATGGATTTGCATAGCAAAAGGTCATACACATTCTAAAAACATCATACATCATCTAGAAAAATTACTACAGTAAGGTTATCCCATCTGTTTACCTGGTGTTAAGCAGTCTTACTGCAGTTGCCCTTTCCAAAATGCCTAGTCTATCTCGGCACCCTTGTCTTAATGTTAGCACCTTCATTTTGGGGTTTTACTACTTCTGTAATTTTGCCCAATAGCTATAGTTTTGGCTCAGAATTTAGGATGTGAATCAGCTCAACAATCTGGCTAACAAACAATAAATAAAATACTTTATTACCTCTCCTACTTGTTATGAAGGATCACTGTGAGTTACACTGGCTGTCTTCTACTTTCAACATGTCTTTGTCCATTAGTAAGCAGTGGTTGTTTGTCACAATAATGGAAATGCATGTGATGTTCCTCACACTGTAATCTCAGACATCCAAAGGATATTAACTTTGAAAACTCAAAAAGCCTAATTATAAGAATTTGTGCAAACTAAAAGCTAGAAAGGGTATGACAAGCACCTTTTCAAAGAAGCCCACTGCACTCACCTACTAGCACAATAGTTAATTTCATATTACTACTTCAGTGTGTCTATATTGAACAAAGAATATACCCATTTCATTTGAAGTGCATTTGTTGTATTTATCTGTAAATATAAAATAACTTTCACTTAAACTATGGTATATTTATTCCTAACTTATTTGATATTAATGCTTCTTGTCAATCTTAAAGCTCAGCTTTCTGTTTCCTTTAAACTCCATATTTATGTTGCTGCTGCTGCTGCTGTACAATGTAAACCTTACATTTCATTTCTTATTTTGCTCTTTGAGCCTGGTTTGTGGCTGAAAGTGGTCAAAAGATCAGCCTGTTTACCTGGTAACAGACAGTAATGAATAAATAAATAAGCTGTATGAGCCAAAATAATCAGCTAAGAAAAAACATGTAGGCCAGAGATAAGTAACAGCTTAACATTGTGAGTGATTTCGTACCACAATTCTTTCCAGGTGGAGTTTGCTTACCGGACTGCCGTGTTTGCTTTGTTAGCTTACCATTGCAGACTAACCCCTAGATTTAATAAAGTGTGTGTAGGAATAGTGCAAGCCCTGCATGGAGTGAACAGTGTCCGTGTCTGCAGCTACCCCTTGGCAGCGCGCCTTGTATATTATTGAAGGCGCGCTACTGAGAGGGAGCCATGTACACAGCTACTGAATCAGTGCTAGGGTGTGTGTTACAGTGCATGGAGATATGTAACACCCCCCCTGCACTGTCAAAGTGCCATACAGCACTAAAAGATTAAAGAAAGTGTCCTCAGACACTTATAATTATTAACATTTATGTCACACAGGGGGGTGTTACAGTGTCTTTAACACACCCCCTGCACTGTCAAAGTGCCATACGGCACTAAAAGATTAAAGAAAGTGTCCTCAGACACTTATTCATAATTATTAACATTTATGTCGCACAGGGGGTGTGTTACAGTGTCTGTAACACATTTCCTGCACTGTCAATGTGCCATATGGTACTAAAGGATTAAAGAAAGTGTCCTTGGACACTTATTTCCAATTGTTTTCATGTATGTCACACAGGGGGTGTGTTACAGTGTGTGTAACACACCCCTGTATTGTCAGAGTGCCATACGGCACTGAAATTAAATGAGAAAATGTGATTTTAACATTTATTTATTTATTTATTTTTATTATTTATTTTTTTTTATTTGTGTGTTTGCACTGTGCGGCGCTTTGCAATAAACATGTGCCAGACATCTAAAAATAGAAACTGGATGCTTTTAATTATCATACAAAAGATCAAATTTAAACATAGCTGAGGGTGTTTGCCTGGCACAGCTCATCATTCAGCAGTGCTTAAACATAACGAAAAGCTATATAGAAATGCATAGCTGAAATCCTTACCACCAAGTTAGCTGAATGGTTGCAATTACAGCTTCATGTGCAGTAGGTGCACTGTTCAAATACACAGACAGACCATTCACCTTTTACATCTGAAAGCATTTATATATACATTTTTATTTTTTTTACTGATATAGTTAATATTTGTTAACCAGGTTAGTGCAGCTGCTCTAGAATCCCAGTGTCAGTGGAAATATGTGGTGAAAACCTCCAGTTAAACACAAGTGTCCAGTACAGTACAGTCACACCCCAAAGTAAAGTAATTAAAGTACATAGGGTGAGGTCACGTAAAGTAAAATACATACACATAATAATAAAGTATCAATAATGAGTAGTTAATGGTCAATACATATTTTTTATTATGTAAAAATCTTGTTTGCATTTAGCTACATTTTGTTAAATACTGCTAAGCCAAGCTAAGCAATGCTCAAACAGGACCAGTTTTAGCAGTACTTAGCAATGTGTATATCTGCTTAGCTGGTTTAGGCAGTGCTTAGCACTCCCAGTTTAAGCAGTCTTCAGCTCAGTTAAGTGGGTTTGCACATTGCTAATCATTGTTAAGCATCTGCCACTTTAAGCACTGCTCAACTAAGCTTAGAGGGTTTGACGGTCCTAAGCTCTGCTTAGCATTTTTAAAAATGATCCAGTGGCAGTAAAGGGTGGAAAATAGCCTTATTTAAGCTGCACAGGTGGGAATACACCCAGAACCTGTTGGAGTTTAATCATTGCAGGAGCTATGGCTGGAATCAGAGAGGGAGCGCACTTTCGGGCGCAGCACTGGGGCATATTGGAGTCCAGGGTCAAGGTTGGGCTCCTTGTCAAAGACCATGGCAATAGACTGCTGCAGGGCCAGTACCAGGGCTCTGAATACAAGTCTGAGGCCTGGGACTGTCTGACATGTGACCTCACCAATGCTACTGGAATCCCCTGCACTGATAAGCATATGCGTTATCATTATGATGACCTGAAGTGAAGGAAGGGGAGCTCTTGGCCCAGTGGATCCAAGATACTCAGGACCAGAATGCCCCAGATGTTTGTAAGTATAGCAACTGGTGATTAATCAAACTGTAGTATGAATATCTGATAGACAGGTATGCATAATGGAATGTTTCCCTTCCCACAGCTGCAGAGGAGAGAGCTTGCAACTTGGAGGCCCAAGCAGGGTGCCTAGCATGGATGCACTGAGAGTGTAGTGAGTGCAGATATATCTTGCAATATATAGTAATATAAATAAGAAAGAGTACAGTAGTAACTGCCAGTAGGTATATTCTTTTCTGAGTGCACTGCAATAACATTATTCATGTGTAGGAATGACGTGTATACGGTATTAATACTAAAGATCTGGTAATAAAGTACACTGACATTCTAAATGTGAAGGGAATAAATGAAATTCATTCATGATTGCATAAGTTCTGTAATAACAGCACACCTTCAATGCATGCATTATTTAAAATGGAGAACAATAGACTTTGTCAAATGTATACCAATGACTGTGTCATGTCACTCTCAGTAAAGCTGTCTTCTGCCAATCGGTGTGTATTCTGTTTTGTTGTTGATGAAATCTAATTTTACAGGTGTTGCAAAGCAAATATGGCTATAACACCATGAAGTGACTGAAGTTTGGTTGCAAAAGAACTGTTATGCTAAAATATAGATGTGGAGTTGTACTAAAAGATAGAATGCAATTTGATATATGTTATGCAGTAACATGTGAGCCTTGAATAGGTAAGATATAGTGTGCTTCCATCAGGATTGTCTGGTGTTAACCTTTGCATTTCAGCTATATGTATTCCTGAACTTTGGTATGTTAATGCAGGCAAGTATGACCCAGTAGTAGCTGTAGACTGCAAATATAGCATCTGCAAATGTATATGAGTCTGGTAGGCATCCCAGCACCCTGATATGGTCTGTACAGATCACACATATTCCAATCCACTAGGGGTTAATTGTCTACACCTGCATTCCAAGTATTTAAACACACTTCACCTACTATCTCTGTCATGCGTGAATCTCATGCATGTATGTTCAGTTGTCAGCAGGTGAGCTCTAGGCATATATCAGTCAACCAATACATAGCACTGGCCCAGTACATCAGTGTGATAATACATATGTTGTTATTTTTCCACACACAGACCATGGTCTCCTGTGACAGTCTACCAATATTAACAGGTCAGACTTTGTTAGCAGGTGAGCTCAAGGCACATATCATAGGTTCATAGGTTCATAGGTTCATACTAGGCTATCTGCCCGAGGGCATTTACAAGCCTAGCCCATAGTTTTGTGGCTTACGCCACCCCTTTAGTATGGGGAACTATACCCATTATTTTGCTGTGCCTCTGTTGAGCAGTGACACTGAGGTAATCCCTGGGGTATATCTGCGATCTCCCATCCATTGGTCAAGATTTCTCTTGAACAAGGCCAGTGAGGTGCTCTGCCTCACATATACCGGGATTTTATTCCACAGCATAGGGAGTCTTTGGGTGATGAATCTATCCCTCCAGCACGTCCTATTAATAGCCGTGTCGAGGTTTAAGTCTCCGCCCTTGTGGCTCTGACGGATCTAGATTTTTGAGGTGAAGCATATTCATCAAATCTGGGTTTGACATGGCCTTGTATGTTAGGCAAAGGTCACCTCTGAGCAAGCGGTGGCGACTGAATAGAGCTGGAGTTCTTTCAGTCGGGCAGCATAGGACAGATGTTTGAGACCCTTTATCCTTTTGGTGAGGAACTTTGTGGCCTCTCCAGCTGCTGCAAGTGTCGGGTCAGATACATTCGAATGGGGCATTGTACTCAATCATTGGTCTGATGAGTGATGAGTATAGGAGACTATGACCTCCCTTGATCTAGATGAGAATCCCTTCATGATAAGGTGGGCAATGTAGAAGGTCTTCCTAACTACTTTAGCTACATGGGTGTCGAATGACAGACTACTATCAACCTGGGTCCCCAGGTCCCTGATAACTTCTTCTGTACTCAGTGGATTGCCACCTATTTGGTAGCTAGGGGTAACCTTGTTTTTCCGAAGGGTATGACTATGCATTTTTTGGCATTTAACTTTAGGCCATGGCTCTGGCACCAGTTATCCGTTTCTGTGAGACCCTTCTGAAAGATATCTGTGTCAGATGTGTTTTCTACTATGGCGCCCAGTTTGCAGTCATCTGCAAACTTTGTCAGCCATAACCCTCCTGTGTTTGCTTGTACTTGAAAAGTAGATGCCAAACAAGAGTGGGCCCAGGACTGAGCCCTGTGGTACACCACTTGTGACAGGCTTTGAGTCTGACATGGCGCCAGCAACTCTGACCCTGTGGGTTCTGTCACTCAGCCAGTTTGCAACCCATCTTGTGATGTATGGGTTAACATTTAAGCTGATGAGTTTTTCAATGATACCCGAGTGGGGTATTGTATCAAAGGCCTTCGCCAGATCGAGGTAGGCTGTATGGACTGCCTTTCCTCATCAATGGCTTTGGTGACTGTTTCAAAAGACAACCAAGTTTAGAAGGCATGATCTGCCTTTGACAAAGCCAAACTGGGATGGATCCAAAGTCTGCAAATTCCCTATGTCTTTATTTATGAGGTCCATTATGATCCTCTCCATGGCTTTGCAGATAAGGCTTGTCAAGCTAATGGGCCGGTAATTTCCAGGGTCGGTGGAGGCACCGCCTTTGTGAAGTGGGACCACAGTTGCAGTGCCACTCCTGGCACGTATCCAGAGGTAAGACTATGATTAAACAGCTGTCCTAGCTGTGGGTTTAATTCCTCATTGAGTTCGTGGAGCACACAGCCGGGGACACCATCAGGTCCCATGGATGCTGTGTTTTTTGCTTTGGAGAGAGCAGTTCTCACTTGGGCGTTGGAGATGTTTGGGGGGCTGCAATCGCTTGGTATAGATAGCAGTGGCCCAGTACCTCAGTGTGATAAGCAATACATATGTTGTTATTTTTCCACACACAGACTACAGTTGGAATCCAGGGACCGGTACTAACATGTATTTATAGTAACAGACAACTAGTACTGACTATTAAGAAACAGTCACTGCTGTTAACAGATATTTCCACATAGGACTTACAGGTAAAGAAATGTCTATTCTAGCTGTATGAAGGGTATACTAATGTCTACCATGCCTAAGAATGACAGCAGGGTAGGTATATACTCCATGCACTGTGCACAATACATGCCTCTCAAGTGTCACACTGTCACAGCTAGTGATCACTGTTGCCAATAACCTTGGACACAGATATAAATCCAGTTGAAGTATGCCAGTAGCACACTCACACAACATCAGTGCAGGGTACACCTTCTTAGTCAAATATGTTACCCTGACATGTACGAGTCCCCTTGTAGTTATGTATCTATAGTTCTTACAACTTAGCCCATACCATGCCGTGTTGATAGCTTGAGAGGTATGCACATGTTACAGAAGCTATAGGGCACATGTAGATGTAAGGTAATGGCAGACCTATAGAGTATTCAGCAGTACTGTTGTAAAAAAAATATACCTATACAGTTGTTAATGAAATGTTCCCCCCCCCCCCCTTATCTGCATCACAAATTATTATTCTTATATACAGGTATGGTTTCATTTTTACATATGTTGTTCTCAAAACCTAATGTTGGGCCTTGTGTTGTATTATTGGTTATATATTTCAGTGGCTGCATACTAACATACCTTGTTGAAATTCCTCAGTTGTTGGCCTTTTGCCACAACTGTTACTGGCATGCTGTTAAAATAATGTCTGTTATTCCATTTATGCCTGTGTTCCATATACTATGCAATTCTATCATTCTGGGTTAATTGGAACACCCATGCATGCTGTTATAACTAAAGTTGAAATGTTTTGTTCATGACTAACCAATACACCTTGACAAACCTCAACACCATTACATGACTGGGTAGGCCAGTTCCGGCTGATCCGCCTATCCCACCTCATATGGCCATGGTACTGGGTCCCAGCACATCTGGGACCCAACCCTGAGCTGCTCCTTCTGCTGGTCCTGCACCACCCTCGGGTGGAACTGCCTCAGGGGACAGGGCCCATCCCTCCTGGGCTCGGGCACGAACAGGAGACTGTCACCCAGAATCAGGTTTCAAGTATGGTGCACAGGGTCATCCAATGTGACTTGGATATAGACTGTGCAAGATCAAGTGCAGACTGGCACACCTCAAGGGGCAGGCTAGCGCTGGCACCCAGCCCCCAGCACAGCCAACTTTGGGGCCATAAAGTGGCAGTGGTGACTGCCCATGGGTGGGGATCTCACTCCCACTGTTGCCATCTGGGGGCACATGGTCCTCTGATTCCCAGCCACCCTCCCCATCCAAGGTGTTTACCCGTCTCATGTGTCATATACCGCCATTGTCCGCTGTCTTGTCTGTCTGCAAAAGCAACCTCTCCTAACTCACCTTACCTCCCTAAAAGTACCTAAAATCCTTCTCCAACATCCCACTCTCACCTTAAAAAAAAGGGGCATCTGTCCCAAAAGAAAATGTCCCATACAAAGCTCTCCATTTTGCCCCCATGTACACTGCCATGAATCATTTATCCCATCAGTTAAATAACAAAGTTATGTCACCCACACCCCTCTTTGTTGAAAGTGAGGCTCCAAATTCCAAATTGCCCACATCATGCACAGCTGTTGCTGCACAAGAAATGGAGAGCTATGCTCCTTTCCTACATCCGTCCTGCACATCCCTAGCTGGCTTTCATATTGTTTTTCCCCCTGCTTTCCCCATTTCACCACTTTCCTATCACCCCTTTTTTCATTTTTTTTTTTTTTGAAAATAGCATAGGTTGAAAGAGGACTAAGAGCTGCTTAATATCAAGGCACATCGAGCAAACCCATGAAAACCCACTTAAAACTGCTATAGTCACCTTATCTGATTCAGACACTGTTCTGCCCAGCAACAAAATTGCCAGCACTGCCAAGGCTCAAACCCGTGACCCTCTGAACTGCAGTCAGAGCAACAAGGCCCAGTCAGAGCAACAAGGCCAATTCCACTCTGGGGGATTGCTGCTGCTTTTGTAAAGATATCATGCAATGCAGTCATGTAACATTAGGTAAAAAAGATACCACTGCTAAGTTTTGATCCCAGAACCTTCTGAACTACAGTCAGAGCAACACACCACTAGGCCAACTCAATTCTGGGAAACTGTTACTGCTTTTGTAAATATATCATGTAGTACAGTCATGTAACATTAGGGAAAAAAGACACCACTGCCAAATATCCTAGGACCTTCTGAAATATAGTCAGAGCAACACACCACTAGGCTAGCTCAGCTCTGGAGTATTGCTACTGCTTTTGTAAATATATCATGCAGTACAGTCATGTAACATTAGGGAAAAAAAGACACCACTGCCAAGTATTGATCCCAGGACCTTTTGAACTACAGTTCAGATCAACACACCACTAGGCCAACACAGCTCCTGGCAACAGTGACTGCTTTTGTAAATATATCATGCAATACAGTCATGTAACAGGGAAAAAAACAACCCTGCCAAGTATTGGCCCCAGGACCCTCTGAACTACAGTTCACTGCAATACACCAGTACGCCAACTCAACTCTGGAGAATTGCTGGCGTTGTTACGAAGATATCCTGAGTACCAGTGTGGCACTACTTCTACATATAATGTGATAAATGACAGCATACTTGGGCTTGTGATGCAGACACCAAACCAGTACACAGCCAAAGACATGTTAATGGATTGACTGGAGGCCTATGATATCAGATACTGCTGACAACTGCACAGACTGTTGCAGAATGTCCACAGTTGCGTCACCTATGTATGGCATGGTTGTCATCAAAGCTATTCTGTGTGCTGAAGTACTGGCAAGGCAGTGCAGATTGATTTTACAAAAGCATGACAGACAGGTCATTGTCACATGTCATAGCCATCCCTACGCACATGTTCATGTCAATCCTGTGTAACACACTGTATGCATGCACATATGTCTTGCAACTACACCTCCCATAATAATGACTCAGCATCTCTATCTGTAACATTCCTAGCATGTCTGACATCTGGACACCCACACTTCAGACCCACAGTCCAGTCTGTTGCACGACAACTACATTCTTGGCAATACAATCTAGAAATAACTGAACCCTGCAATGTCCAGTAGACTTGGTTGCTGCTACCACAGTCACTGCCACCCACAGTCACATGTCAAAGGCCTGGAGGGTGGGACACATGTCACAAATATCAATACATATCCTAAACCTTCCCTACCACTCTCTGGATGGCACTACTACTTAACATATGTACCAGAGGCACATGCCTCATGTGGACTGCAATGGGTACCCTCACCCTGGCCATGCTGTGACACAAGAACTGACACTGCTCCCTCACTGACATATACAGCTTGCTGTCCCCCAATGTCTTCACAATCCCCAGTGTGACTTCTGGCCAGAATGCATCAGCTGCACCCTGCCACACATGCAGCTGTATGTTCAGCTACCTGCTACAGGCCTACCATACCTCTCAAACACCTAGAACAGGGCATCCACACAACACCCATACATAAAGTCTCCCCCTACAAACATACACAGCTGATACTCCAGCATCAACTGCAACAACATGCACATTCAAATAAAAAGGATGTATAACACTCACATCTGCCTGTCTCCTTACTGAACCCAACATACATTGTTAAACAGTAACATGCCACAGAATCAGTAACTCTGTTAACAATGGCCAAACATGGCAGGCAAAACTGTGGGCATAACACATCAATCCAAACAGTGAACAGTATTTCTACATATCCTCTTTGATGCTGTATCTCCCACACCTCGACAATGTCCTCCTTAAACAGTAGGTCTCAACAACATTTCTTGGACTGACATGTTGCTGTTAGTCTGCTGGCCAGCACCTACGGCCATCCCTTATGGCTCTGTCTGCAGTGACATAGATCACAGCTCTGGCCCCTGAGTCACCCCAGCAATTGTCAGCTCACATATGACTGCTACTGGATTGTCTGTTGTGCAATACTGACAGTAAGTAATGGCGGATACAGCTGGCATATCACATCATGTACTGTCAGTGAGCACCTCTCAGTCTGTGAATGTCATACATGCTTAGTTCAAAGATTTTTCAGGTGTCCCTGACTGCTCCTGATGTACTCTGGCTAGGTCACTGTATACTCCACACCTGTATTTCATTGCCTGACACCTATGGCTAGCATACTTGGTGAACTCCTGCAGCAGGACAGCAGGTTATAGGCACTAGTAGTTGAGGGACACTGGCTATGCCTCAGCAGCAGTGCATACATATTGAGCATACAATGTAAGGGAATTAATACAGTACCAAATATTAATGTAACATTACTGTGTTAACAGGGGTCTGGCATGTCACAGACACATTCTCCAAACTCTGGGGACAACCATCACGTATTGTCCAACTGGTGTCCGGAAATCACATTTGTCTGGCAGGGGGTCTACATCTATCAGGCATATGTACATATTCCACAAACATCTGAGTACTACACATGTCAGACATTTATGAGGAGGACACCCTACACCACATATGCACTGCTGTCAGTTATTGTATAGCACATATGTTGCTGGTATCTCCACATGCACTTGTAGTACCACATGCCTAGGCCAGATGTTAGCCCATGTGTATGCAAGGCAGCGCCTAATGCCCCAGTCCAACAGAGACACAGGTGGTATCCCAAGGGTGTATGTGCAGTTAACCATCCAGTTATCCAAGTTATGGCTGCAAAGGTGTAAACAGCTACCCTGCCTGATGTGGAAGGGTGCCCATTCCATCACAGGGTGATTGTGTGGGACACACATCTGAGCTACCAACAAGCCCAGTTCATGTCACATGCCAGGTTGAGGGCATGTGTGTGTGTGTGTGTGTGTGTGTGTGTGTGTGTGTGTGTGTGTGTGTGTGTGTGTGTATGTGTGTGTGTGTTAACAGAGTGGAGCATGAGTTGCACTTGTGCAGCAGTCCCAGCAATGTGGAGTCCATGATTTCCTTGCATGCCACACTGTTTACCCCTGAGGGGTATGTATGAAACCAGGTAGAGGGTTGGCCTTATAGCCTATCACTGTATGGTATTTGTTTGATGTCCTGGTATTCCCTGGTGGGGAACCTCTGTGATGTCCCTAGCTGCTGCATGTGCTGTGTGATGTGAATGATGAACAGGGAATTATACACAATAATGGGCCTCATTGGGGGGAATACAGAGATGTTTATACCCCACGTCCCTTGACAACATACCCTTATGTATGACATGGGCTATGTAGAAGGTTTACCTTACAATGGAAGCAACATTGTGTTGAAATGTCATGCTGCCAAAGACCTGTGTCTACAGCTCCCTCATGACTGATTGCATGCCTAGGATGTTGTTAGTACTGTGATAATATGTGGGGACGTCACTCTCCCCAAAGGGGTTGACACTGCATGTCCTGGTATGTGGCCTGAGGCCATGTATCTGTCAACAGTCATGTATCTGTGTGAGACCCTCGTAGGCAGATGTCCACATCACTAGGGAATCTGGTGACAGCACAAAACATGCAGTCATCCACAGACATGGATGAACATAAGCTAATGGCTGTTACATGCACCTTAGAAGTGCACATCACACATAACAGAGGCCCAAACATGGAACAACAGGTTACACACATAGCTATGGGTCAACCACTTGAGGTTGATTCCCCTATGTGGAATAGGTGGGTCATGTCAGTGCACCGGTGTGCTACCCCTATGGGAACATATAGTGTGATGCATACTTGGGAGTGTTATATCTATAATGGCCATGGGGGTTATACTGTCACAGAGTTTCTCCAGGTCAGGGTAGGCAGTTTGCACTGTCAGCCCCCCATCCATGGCTTTGGTAACTGTGTCATAAAGGTCAACCGAGTGTAACAGACATAAACGCTTCCTTGACCAAGCTTAAGTGTGCATGATGGAGTGTGTACAGGTCACCAATGTCCTTGTTAGTGGGGTTCACTCGAAACTGTCCTATGGCCTTACAGAACAGCCTAGTTAGACTGCTGAGTCCATCATGTGACTGAGTGGGGATGCCCCACTTGAGTCTAAAGGGGTGACAATTGTCCTTCACACGGCTGGGACAAAGGCGGTAGTCATGGCCTCCTTTGAATACAGTGGCCTATGCTTTTGCAAGATTATGCTTGGGGTCATGTAGGATGCATCATGTCAAGTAATAGGCTCCCATGGCAGATGTATGCCATGACTTTCACATGGCAGTGGTGAACTGTTCCCTACATATAGGAGACGGGGGAGGTATTGTCGATATCCTGATGGACTGATGGGGAAGACAGGGGAGGGTGAAGCCTACATCGACTTTGTCAAGCATCCAGTATGCTATACCAATAGCACTTGTGTAGCTGGTGTCCTTGAGCACCACAAGTGAGCAGCTGCAGGTGTTTCCTGTGCTGTTGCAGACATATGTGCAGTAGGAGAGATGATTGTCTGGAGAGGATGTAGACAATATAAGCTCTATGTTTTTTTTAATTTACACTTGAGGGCTCAGGTATGGCAGTTCCCTTTTTGGATGGAATGCTTAAGTGGGACGTGTGTACTAACAATGTGGTCAGTACTATCCACAGAAAAAATATGTTTTGTAACAGTTATGTACATTTTAAAAAACAGCCATCCTACATTTATCAAAATAAATATTCCCTGTGGTCAGTTTATACGGGCTTCCCAGATGACCGTAGAAGATTTTTCTTTTTTGGAAGAAAGAATTTATAAAGAAATTATTTTTGGAAAGGGGATATCCTGGTGAAATGTTGGATAGTCCAGCTAGTGAAATAATGTCCAGAAGGGATGTGGATTTTCCCCCAATTTTGAAAAAAGTTTTTTTCACAAAGGATGGTTGCTAACACCAGTGATATAAGCAAATCTAGGTTTTGCTTGGATATGAGTGTTGACAACTATCAGATTCATAAGACCATTCAGGAAAATTGGAAGGTCATCTTGGGCAACGGTGATATGGTTAATGTAGTGAGTGATGTACGAGCTATTGTATATAAGAAAAATCAGAATATTAAAGACATGCTGGAAATCAAGGCTCATGGTCTTTGTCACTTGGACATGGGTAGAATGGGAATGTTTAAGTGCACAGGTTGTAAGGCATGTAGGTACATACAAGTGGGTCCACATATTTTCTTGCAGCATCTAGATTATAACATTACCGTTCCAGCTAGAATAGACTGTAACACCGAAGGTATTGTTTACATTGCAGTGGATGTCCAGCATTTTACTTGGGAATGTCCACTAGATGTTTGCGCAAATGTATTTTGAAACACATATATGCTGAGGAGAAGAAACACCAATAATGCATTTTAGGAGCATTTTGTAGTGTGTACAAATTGGAAGAAGTTTACATTTTCTGTGCTAGAGTTAACTAACAATGACATCAGGGGTGGTGATTTTAAGTGTGTAGTTGAACAAAATGAGGCAGAGTGGCAACTTAGGCTTGCCTCTTATATGCATTCCAGTTTGAACGACACAGTCAACATTAAATGTTTTTCAAAAAACAGAAAGATAAATATTAAATAATACTTGTATTTTACACATATATATTTTTATATGTGTTTAACAAGCTCTTTTTTACTTGATGAGTGGTATGGTTCACTTTAAATAGTAAATTGTTAAACAGGCTTGATTGGTTTCAGCTTAATGATTTTATTATTTAAATAGTGAGTTCATGGTTGCTCTTTGCTTTTCTGATGAAGTCGTTCTGACGAATAGTGATTAAAAGAGTTTTTACACTAAAAGACTTGGTCTTCTGCTGATTCAAATGGTGTTTTACTTATTTGTTTGCTTTGGATAACACCTTTTGCCATTTGGCTGCTGCTGTTCTTGTTTACTTGTTTGGTTTCCTGCAGTTGCTTATGGCGAGTGCACCAGAAGAGGACGACCTTGATATCACCCTGCATTCTACCCCTACTCACCGTGAAAATATGCTGGATGCTTTGGTGACTACAGTGGATGAGATGCATAAATCCTTGACTGCATTGGCAGCTAGGATAAAAGAATTAAGCCCTGATAGAAGAGCGTTTGGTAAAGGGGCAGGTAACCAGGCTGGTGGAAGGACTAACAACAGAGTTTTCTTTCCTTCTAACAGTAAGTCTGCTTCTGTTGCATGACTTGTTGGCGTTGAGGTCAATAAACTGTTGAGCTAGAGTATGGATCCTTTTTGTGAAGATTTATTTCAGAAGAAAACAAGTTACTAGCAGAAATAATGGTTTGGCTGCTTTGGAAAAGTTGGAGAGGGGCTTGAAACGGTATTGTGCTTTGCACATAGAAAACAAGTACTTTGAACACTGTGTAAAAGTGGGGATTGTCCCAGTGGGTCTCCGTTTCTTTAAAATGCCTAACGGAGTTGCTACAGACAGTCCATTTTTTAAAAAAGTTGTTGGCTTCTTTAATAATGCAGGTTTGGAGTTTATGAAACTGCTCATTAAAAATAACACTAGTTCACTAGAAACTTTTAGAGAGGACTTGGTTCATTTAGACAATGATATCCAACAGTTAATAGAAGGCTGTTCTGAGTTGACAGCTGAATACCAGCAACTGTTGGACAGAGTAGATAAAATGGAAAAGCAAGTAATACAGCGCAAGTCCAAGAAGGTTCTAAGAGATGTGGCTGTTTATGACCTTGGAAATGAGTTTGTAGACTTTATTCCAACAGGGGCTAAACCTAAAAACAATTTTACTTTAACACAAGGGCAAGCTTTAAATGGCAGTGACATTTCCAATGGAGACAACAGGGCTTCCAATGATATTCAAGTCATGCCCCCTTTAAATTCTATTGTAGTTTTTGGTTCTGCACAGCGTGGGGATGTCAATTCATTGACTGCTAAGTGGAAGGTGGACATTGTGGTACATGCACCTAATGGCAGTAGCAAGCAAGTCGAAGTGAATACTGGCCAGAGTAATGAACGGAATGGAAACAAAATTACTCTTTTTCCAAATAATTCTTTTTTACAGTTGAGAAACAAGGGGAACAGGAACAGGAGCAGGAGCAGAAGCTAAAAAACTTGTAGCCGAGGCAGGAGCGGGCTGCGGAGGTAGCAAGGACTATGAACTTTGATTCTGTGCATATTTCGGTATTTAATCTCTCTAATTTTGATCTAACTTGTAAGCATGTTAATGTTTTGAAACTAGGTTTGAATTTTTTTCCTAGTAGAAGGGAAAATTTGTCTAAAACACTGTTAGAGTTGAAGTTTTTCTCAAGGAAGTTCAACTTACAGTATATTTTAAATGATGTTACTTTAAGTACAACTTTGTCCAAACCTTCCACGTTTAATCCCACATTAGTACATACCCTAAAAATGTTTGAGAGCCTCTGTGAAAGGGATATAAGGAGGAAAATTGGTGGAAAAAAATCATTATTCCTATTACAATTTAAGTAACATTGAGAGAATGGCACTGAATGAGCTGACAAGTAGAAATTATTTAAGGTTTATGAAAGCCAATAAGGGGGGTGGTATTGTGGCCATGAATGTGGGAGAGTATAACAATGCTATAGAATTGATGTTGGCAAACCAGGTAGAATATAAAAAGATGTCGAAGTTTGAGATCTTGAGGTGTTATGGTCACATTTATACCATCTTATATGGTTTGCTAATGGATGGCCAAATATCAAGGGAAGTATTTGAATTTTTGTATGCTGAAAACCCCAAAATTGGGGTGCTTTGTGGAATACCTAAGCTCCACAAGTGCACAAAGAACCTTCCCTTTAGGCCTAATATTTTGGCTTCTGTGAGTTGCACTGACTGCAAATCACTGTATTTGGATCATATTTTGAAACCGTATGTGAAACAGTTACCTTCATACATAGCTGACTCCTGGGACTGTTTGGACCAGTTAAGAATATTCATTTCTGGTCTGGAGGATTCACTGGAGCACTATGTTATGTTAACAGTGGATGCAGTCTCATTGTTTACTTGTATACCACAGGACGTTGGTGTGGATTACATCAGGTGTTTTTTGGTAAAATATACACGCTTGAGTAATCAGAGTGTGATTACATATACATCCCTATTAGATATACTGTTAGAACACAGTTATATTTTGTTCAATGACAATTTTTATAGACAACTTTCAGGTGTGTCTATAGGTGCAACAGTGGGGCCTACTTATGCCAACCTGGTACTTGGATGGTGGGATTTGGAAATTCTCCCACATGTTGAGTGTTATGACAAAGTCGTCTTTTATAAAAGATTTGTGGATGACCTCTTCTTCATTGTTAGGAAGGAGAGTTTCAACATGGAAAGTTTCATTGAGGCACTTAGTACTAGTACCCATTTTTTTGAAATTTACACTTGGGGGCTCAGGTTTGGCAGTTCCGTTTTTGGATGTAGTGCTTAAGTGGGATGCGTTTACTAACAATGTGGTCAATACTATCCACAGAAAAAATATGTTTTGTAACAGTTTTGTACATTTTAAAAGCAGCCATCCTACATTTATCAAAAGGAATATTCCCCACGGTCAATTTATATAGGCTTCCCAGATGACCGTAGAAGATTTTTCTTTTTTTGGAAGAAATAGAATTTATAAAGAAATTATTTTTGGAAAGGGGATATCCTGGTGAGATGGTGGATAGTGCAGCTAGTGAAATAGTGTCCAGAAGGGATGTGGATTTTCCCCCAATTTTGAAAAAAGTTTTTTCAAAAAGGATAGTTGTTAACACCAGTGATACAAGCAAACCTAGGTTTTGCTTGGATATGAGTGTTGACAACTATCAGATTCGTAAGATCATTCAAGAAAATTGGAAGGTCATCTTGGGCAAAGGTGATATGGTTAAAGTAGTGGGCGATGTACCAGCTATTGTATATAAGAAAAATCAGAATATTAAAGACATGCTAGAAATCAAGGCCCGTGGTCTTTGTCACTTGGACATTGGTAGAATGGGAATGTTTAAGTGCACAGGTTGTAAGGCATGTAGGTACATACAAGTGGGTCCACATATTTTCTTGCAGCATCTAGATTATAACATTACAGTTCCAGCTAGAATAGACTGTAACACCAAAGGTATTGTTTACGTTGCTATGTGCAGTGGATGTCCAGCGTTTTACATGGGAATGTCCACTAGATGTTTGCGCAAATGTATTTTGGAACATGTATATGCTGTTAGGACAAGAAATACCAATAATGCATTATATAAGCATTCTGTAGTGTGTACAGATTGGAAGAAGTTTACATTTTCTGTGCTAGAGTTAGTTAACAAAGACATCAGGGGTGGTGATTTTAAGTGTGTAGTTGAACAAAAAGAGCCAGAGTAGCAACTTAGACTTGCCTCTTATATGCATCCCAGTTTGAACGACACAGTCAACATTAAATGTTTTTTTAAAAAACAGAAAGATAAATATTAAATAATACTTGTGTTTTACACATATATTTTTTTATATGTATTTAAGAAGCTCTTTTTTACTTGGTGAGTGGTGTGGTTCACTTTAATTGTAAATTGTTAAACAGACTTGATTGGTTTCAGCTTAATGATTTTAGTATTTAAATAGTGAGTTCATGGTTGCTCTTTGTTTTTCTGATGAAGTCGTTCTGACGAATAGTGATTAAAAGAGGGTATGTACGCATGGGTACGTCTTACATATTGGTCTTCTGCTGGTTCCATTGGTTTTACTTATTAGTACGTTATCCCTGTTATGGACAGTATGTATTGCAGATGTCCACCAGACAGGTGTACATACACTAGCAGAGGATGATGTAGGCCTGTCGGGTATACCTGACTACATGCATCTATACAAATGCACAAACAGCACTTGTGTGTATGTGTCAATATTGGTGCCAGTTCTTAATGAGGGGTTGGGGGCTGTGAGGCTGTGTATACCCCCCAGTAGGATGCATTCCATGTTGGAGGTGTATGTATGGCTGACCTTAGCTAGATGAGTATTGTGAGA
This sequence comes from Protopterus annectens, assembly GCF_019279795.1. Lineage (NCBI taxonomy): Eukaryota > Metazoa > Chordata > Ceratodontiformes > Protopteridae > Protopterus > Protopterus annectens. The sequence continues at coordinate 887,972,301 of NC_056746.1, read as the reverse complement.
GATGATGACTGCAAACATGACTGCATGATGGTTGCTTTGCCATGGAGGATAACACTGTAGGGATGCTGCAGTGGTAACCCATGTTGTGTAATGTCAACTGCAATACACCTTCACCTCATGTGGGGGTAGCCCCTGGCTGCACCAAGGTGTTTGTACTTCCACTGTTGATGTCTCTCTGGCCATTTGTGTGCTGGCATGGGTACATCTTACAATGTATGTTAGGGTCGTTCAACTGACCCAGGATCAGGGTACAGACCCGACTCCTAATACAGTTGATGAGGTCCATATAGGCAGAATGGGCTTCCTGGTCACATGTGGTGGCCAGTAGCTAGCTGTGGTTTGAATAGGTGTGTGCTGGCAATGGTGAACTGCCCCTGCAGTGTCCCCTGTGCATTTTACTGCCTATACAGCATGGAGGTGTTTATGTGTCTCATGTATATGGAAACCCCGTGTCCCATGGCATTACCGGATACACTTTGGCTTCTGAATGTATGATATGATGGTTGACCAGGTAAGGCTGGGGTACTCTCTGCAGCTTTGCACCATGGTCTGTGTGACTGCACAGATGTCTGCAGTTCCCAGGATTAGGACTGCTTGCAATGAGGGCAAAGTCATGTGTACACTTTCAGCATTTAGCAGCATGGCCTTCAATGTGTGCTGCACTGACACTTGTATGTTGGTAGTGATAACTTCACCACTTTTACTAATGGAATCACTGTGAGACTGGTAAGAACCACTGCCAGATGCATGAAGACCAGTGAAGACAGATGGAGGCCATCTCTCACAGAGCATCATGGTCTGTTTACCATATCATCCCAGACTCACAGGCACTGGAACCTCTGAAATATCACAGGATAAATGTGCACATGTTAAGGGAAATCATTCCCTGATTGTATTGTAGCATCAGTCTGGATGACAGCATAATGCTGCATAAGGCTAGGGACATACCTGCCTGGGACACATAGCCAGTGTGCTCACTCATGTCTCACTGCATATAGTCCAGGGATGTACATGTCAGGTCAGGCACACCAACATGTACTGTGACAGACCCATGACAGTACCTGTTGGTGAGAGACAGCAGTGCATATGCAATGTGGTGGAGTCTGTCATGTGACACACAAGTAACTGTGACCATCCACACACACATCCAGATAAGAGACACACCAGTGTGTCTCCACTGGAGTCCCCTATGTGTAACATGTTTGACATGGGCTGATGCCTGCGTGGCTGTGAGACACAGGTGTGTGGCCATGTGTGGTATATGATGTGTATGGCTGTGGTGTTCATGTGTGGCTTTGCCTCAGAGATCCCCTTTGTTTGTGGATATGTATGTTGAGGACCACTGCAAATGTTTGTGTGTGTTGTGTAGGTGTGGGTGGTGTGCAAGGTGTACTGATTGTGTTAACAACCTGTTTGGGGACAGATATGTGGCCTTGACAGGGAAAGAGCATGGACTGCAGGTTACTACTGTCATTGCATCTCTCACACAGTGTGTTCCTTGGTGGTATTTGTAGATGGCTGTCCATCCGTATACATGAGGCAGGTGCTACACAGTGCCAGGACACCCATATCAACCACACTGGCAGGGGAAACTGTGGGACATTGTCCAGCCATATAGTGGAGAATCTGAAGGAGGAAAGCCAGGGAGACCTGAGGGGTGGGTCTACAGACCAGGTGATTACTAATACAGTAGAAGGCTGACACCACAGCAGACCATATAGACAGGCTATGAACAAGCAGTAATACGTGCAACAGGTACTTGCATTGCAACACCTCATAGCACATGCAGCAAGTAGCATGAAACATCAGGATCAGGGGCAACGCATGCTGTATTGCCACTATGTTGCCGATACCCACAGACATATTCTGCTGATAGATGGCGGGGATATGATGTGGGGGTTAGTAGTGGATAATGCTGGCAAAAGTGGATGTGCAAGGTCTGTACATAATGGTGAGCAATGTATGCAATCCTGTGATGTGCTCCCCTGTTCATGTCTTTCAGGTGGGATGTACAGACGTCGCAACCCACCCTTCTCAGAAGCTGAGATCACTGCAATTATTGATGCACTGAGACTCCATCACCAGGTGCTGTTGTCAAGGTTTCACCATAACTAGCAAAAACGTGCTGCACTGTGGGCAGACCTGGTAGCAAAAGTGAATGATGTGGGCCACCGGGACAGGAGCTACGAATAAGTCCAACACTGTGCTACTGATCTCATACACCATGCATGGCAAAGGGCTGCAGCTGTGGCCAGGGACCATGCTAGCACAGGGGGAGAGCCTGCTACACAACTACCACTCTCAACCACAGAGGAGTTCCTGCCAAACCTGGATTCAGCCACCAGCTCCACAGGATACCATCAGTACATATGCCGTGGAGGTGGGTGGCACAGATTCCACAGCCGAGTGTCCAGATAAGCCTCCAGTGGTCATCATAATGGCAGCCTCTGCATACCTGTATTCATATGTTAGGTCAATCTGCATTTGTGCACACATATTGTGAATGTCAGCAATTTAGGTAGTATCACAGCTTTTACTCTACATATTGATGAATACACATATTATCCTATACCAATGCCACATTTGTGTGTGCTGACAATACCTTTCCCTCACAAATCCATAGGTACCTCTGGTGTGGCTGGGGAACATCAACCTGTAGCCAGTGAGCATGGAACTGTCATGTTATGGCTCTCCTATACCCTAGGCATATTAAGGGCTGCCAGTTTGCCATGCACATGACTTAGCCATATTGCAATGCGTGCATGTTCACTTGTGGTGGGGTTCACTGCAGTGCATCATATTAGTAATCACAGTAGCACATTTGCAGGAGCTGTAACATATTAGCACATAGTTTTGTATAGGTGTAGCCACTCTGCTATACAGGGGTGCATTACTATTGCGTAAACGAGTGCATTATGTGTTAGGTGAAGGTCCATCACATACTCCGACTTGTCACGTATCTCACAGGTGTATAGTACTAGCAACATTAACTGGGCATAACTGCTCTGCATGTTGCTGAGGGCCTGTCCAGAGTGTGTCTGTTGTGGTCTGGTTGTGTGTTATGCATAGCATCAGTCAGAAGGTGTGGTCTGTATAATGCCTTTGTGGCACTTCACTTGTATGTGTGTTTGTGTGTGTGTGTGTGTGTGTGTGTGTGTGTGTGTGTGTGTGTGTGTGTGTGTGTGTGTGGATCAGCAAACATTATAGTGCAGGAATTAACGTAGTCATGTTGTCTTCCCCTCATAGGTGACCATGGGAGTTGGAGTGTGACCCTCACACAACCTGATCTCAGTGTCTTATCAGACTCTGATGATGAAGGTGGTCATTGTGAGGCACAGGTGGGCCTGTTGGAGGCTGAATCTATCCCATTGGTTGACATTCCACTTCCACCCCAATGTCTCTGCACACAGTCAGTATGCCCACATATACCTAGTCCCCAGCAGCCACAGATATTGGGCAGTCAGAGGGTGGTGGCATTGAACAGGGGAGCATGGTGACTATGGCATCTGTAACTATAGACACTAGCCATAGCCAGAGAACTGGCAAGGTCCCACACAGGCAGAATGATAGGGGGCTCAAAGGAGAACTGCTGCCCATCCAGCCCCTGTCAGAGGTGTTACAGCACATGTCATGTGACACATGTTGCAGTCTGTCATGGAGGCACAGGCACATTGGTACACCAGATGGATGCTCAGAGTCACTGATGCCACACTGCCTGGCATGCATGACTCTTTCCATGGCACTGGTGGCACCTTATGTAATTTCACAGATGTAGTGGACAGATGGTGGGGTGTCACATTGTCAGTCCTTAACCATGCAATTCCTGTGCTTGACCATGTTGTTGGAGTAGGGCGTCGGACACATGCACGTAGGTCAGCAACAACATCAGCTGAGAGCCTACGTGGCTGTGCACAGTCACACTCCCATAGTGGCAGAACCACCAGCACTACCAAAAGGAGGGTGCTGTCCACACCCAATGTGGCCAGCCATTGGCACATGGTTCTGGGCAGTCCGCTGAGGGACACAGACCCAGCAGACACCAGTCACCATCAGGAAGTAGTACCCCATCTGGCCTTGGGTATGGTGTTGCCAGTGCCACTCCTGGCAGAACCAGTTCCAGTGTTCATGGCTGGAGATGGTGAACTGTACATTCTGCTATGTACTCTCCACGGCTGTCCAACATACCCTCATGTAGGGCTAGCACATGGCTTGACTGTGTGCATGCACATACTCACACATCACTGTCACATGCAGGTCACTGACAGATGCACACAGCTCCTCTCCATGGCCCAGCTGACCATCATCTTTCCAGACGCACACACACACACACAATGTCAGCTGTATGGCACAGCCTAGGCCTTTGGCAACCCCACACCACACCCTGTGCATATGATGATACCTGTGCCACATCGCTATTATCCATACCATTGATGCAGGGACATGCTAATATGTGTCTGATGCACAGGGTGAATATAGTACCAGTAATGGCAGTTTGTAGTGTAATAGTGTTATGCCCTGTAAGGTGTCTGCTGGCAATTGTCATACATAAGAAACTACAGGCCAGCACAATGTGGTGTAAAATATTACTGAGGAAGGCTTTGTTTAGCCGAACCTGGTCTGTTTTTTTATACCTTGTCTGCTATATGTCATAAATAAATTGGATATTTTACACCACATTGTGCTGGCCTGTGGTTTCTTACATGGATTGAATCTTGTTGTGCCATTGCATTTGCCATACTTGTGAGTGCTTGGTTTTGTACAATTGTCATATGTACACAAAGTGTATGTACCTTTGTGCCATGATGTTTCATTGCTGTTAGTACTGCTGAATGACTGCTGTCTCACAGACCTTATTCTGTTTCCATTCCAGGTGTCTGTGTGTCTAAGTCGTGGTGAGATGCTGCCACTACGGGAGCTCAGGATGGCGGAGTGGCAATGCAGAGACCTTTTCATCATCAAGGTACGGCTGTATATGTGCATGTTTTCCTAGGTGCTTATGCATAGAACAGTGTGTGAGGGACAATGGGGCAGACAGGGTAACCTTGCATGCAGACCCTTTGACACAGCATGCTACGCTTGATACATGTCACCTGGGAGTTCTGTAGGATCACAGGCTCATAGGTACAGAGGAGATTACTAGAGTACTGGCCCTGGGTCCCTTACAAGCCTAGGCAGTACTTTATCCCCAACAGAATCATCGATCAGCACCAGTTTCCCCTGTCATTGCTGGACACACTTTGGACCCCTGGGCCAGACTTTTTTTTTCCCAGCCACTCAACCTTGATGGAGTTGATGAGGGTCTGCATGGTACTATGTTTGACATATTTGGAGCGTGCATTCTTGATACAGGGAAGCCTCTGGGAGACAAACCTATCTCTCCAGCTGTTTTTTTTTTTTTTTTGCTGTCTCATACGTGAGTCAAGCCTGTCATGCCTGTAATATGCACAGAGTTATACTGACATATATGGGGCAGCTGTTGAAGGGCTGAGCACAACATTGCCATCTTGGCATGCCACAGCCCACCTGTGGGTAACCTGTTCAATACTGAGTGGGCCAGTACTGATTTGAGGCTGTCTGCATGGAACAGGTGTGGAAGGCCATAGATAACCTTTGTGTGTTAACATATCCTTACCATTTGTTGCAGGTGTCTGCATAGGTACATACCAGACCAGCCATGCTGCTAATGTATTGTTGTACTGACTGAGGACTATACAGAGGTAATCTCCGCCTTTTGTCTGGGTGCAGATCCTTTATCTATGTGATGAACCACATCCAAGCCTTTTCTAACCACTGCCACTACTTGATGGCTGAATGCAACAGTGTTATCAACCTGAGTAGCCAGGTCTGTCAGCACTGTTTGTGTGTTTATGGGGTTCCCATTGATGTGAGAAATAGTGGGTCTATGTCCTCACCATATGGTACAATGGTACTGTTTTCTGCATTCAGCAGGAGGCCAGGAACTGGCCACCATTCCATACCCACTGTATGACCCCATTGCAGTGTGTTAACATCAGTTTGTGGATCAATGACAGGCAGCACACTACTCACAGTTGCCACAACTTTAGGCGGTACCTACATATGTGGGAGGTGGCAGTTAGTGTTCATGCTTTCATACATGTGTGTCATTGGGGGTGGAAGCTACTCACAGGGCATACATATGTCGACATATTGCACACTCATAGGCAACACAGAGTTGGGTTGCCACCTTATCAAATGTGGAATGTGGAACACATCTTATAGTATTGTGACACTTGGCAGGACATACCATAACCCACAGTAAGTGCAACAGACAGGACTTCCCTTGGTTTGCCAGTATGACAGATTCTTTGTGTCACATTACCATAGGTTTTGCTATTTCTCATACTAGTAAGGTGCTTCTGGTGTGAAATAACTGTTTTATGCAAGTAGTAGACAACCTTAGAAAATGTTTGCTGTCCTACACTCTGGGGACCTCTGTATTATTTGTGTCATTGTCACAAGTCACACCTGAATAAACATGGACTGCATCCTGCAGAGTGGGACAGGTGGTGGCCATAACTCTCACCTCTACAGATGTCTTCAGAATGTCCTGATGTTTGGCACATATTTTTGATCCATTTGGCATAACATTGTGGTTTTCTGGTAAAGTAGTGTGAAATCATTAAAGACTGATGTTACACAATAATGACAGATATTTTCCTGTCAGACTTCATACCTTTAGAAAATGCATGTGAATGCACAACCTGTTATGCTATCTACTTTGTATGTTTATCAGAGCAATATTTAAAGAGTGACCCTAATATTTGGGCTTTGTCCCACTTTTCTGTATGGCTTTCTCCAGATGTATTTCTGTAAGGGGGCGAGAAGTATGTTTGTGGCCCTAACACAGATACACTGCTGCAAGGGGATATACATATGTACACACACACACACACACACACACACACACACACACACACACATACACACACACACTCATGAACTCCCCTTGTTGATAGTAGAACCCCTACCTGGCTAGTTATACATAAGATAGCGCAATATACATAGTGCATGAACCACGGAGCTTATACAGTTTTGCAAATGTCTGCCACTACTATTCAGGTGGTTGACATCTGCAGGTGCTGTAAGAATTGCCACTGGGGGGTTAACAGGCACTTAAAATTGTATAACCATGTCACACACACACTGCTGCAGGGGGACAAGCATTCCAACAGTTATGCAGAGAGAGTTGCCACTTTTGGAATTACAGCACCTATCTAGTTATGTAAAGAATAGCCTGTCATACGTATTGCATGCACCACAGTGCTATTGTGTTTGAAAATGTGTAACTCTGCAGCTAAGGAGCATTACCTCTATAGTCCATGAATAGGTTGATGATGATGGAGTTAACAGGGTGGCAGAGACGCACAAAATAATATAAGCATTGCACACACACACACACACACACACACACACACACACACACACACACACACACACACACACACACACACACACACTGCTACAGAGGAGATAAATGCACAGACACATACACTCACAAAGTTGCCAGTACTGAGATTAGAACCCCTACCTGTATAGGTGTATGTATTACAGTGCTATATCCTTATTGCATATGCCATGGAGCTTATGTGCCTGGGGGGGTACCTCTCAACTGGTTAGAACAATACATGTGGACAAAGCCTTCAATAATGGGAGGATACAGGCCCAGAAATAGGGACAGTTTTTACATATTGCTCTTGCAAACTTAGATAACTGATAGAGTGGCAGGTTTGGATTACCATTACTTTTGTGAAGGGTATGAAGTCTGATACTCAGATGTCTGTCATTATTTTCTGACTTCAGCTTTTAATGATTTGCCAGGAAACCATAATTTTATGACACACAGACAAAATATATGAGGCAATCATCTGGACATTCTGCAAAACTGCATACAGTTGAGAGGTATGGCCTGTAGAATGTCAAACAGTGCTACTAAGGTGGATGACATCAACAGGCCCTGTAAAGTAAAAGAGTCAGCATGAGGCCTCAAAATGGTATAACCCACCCACATGGGATATGCTTCACACACACACACACACACACACACACACACACACACACACACACACACACACACACACACACACACACACACACACATACACACACACACACACACACACACACACACACACACACACACACACAAACACAGTTGGCAACGTTGAGATTATAAACCTTACCTATCTAGTTGTATGTACTATAGTGCTATGCATTTATCATGTGTACCACGCAGCTTATATGCTTGCAGAGTGTCCAATGGTGTATGTAAGGTGGATGACATCAAAAGGCCCTGTAAATTAATGTGATGGGGTAGTCAGCAGGGTGGAACAGGCCACAAAAAGGTATAACCAACATGCACACACACACACACACACACACACACACACACACACACACACACACACACACACACACACACAAACACACATATGCACACACATGCACACACGCTCACACACACACACACTCACACACACACACACACACACACACACACACACACACACACACACACACACTCCGCACAGTTGACAGTCTTGAGATTAGAACCCATACCTATCTAGTTGTATGTACTACAGTGCTACATACTTATTACGTGCACCACAGAGCTTATATACATGCAGAGTGTCCAGTGCTGTATCTAAGGTGGATGACATCAGCAGGCCCTGTAAAGTAGGGCAATAGGGGGTTAACAGGGTGGAAAAGGCCTCACAATGTTTTGACATTGCACACACAGGCAGAAAACACACACAGCCACAAGGGAACATACTTACACACACACACACACACACACACACACACACACACACACACACACACACACATACACACACACACACACTCAGTTAGAGTTGCTGGGATTGAGCCACTAACTTTCTATCTATACTATAGCACTATGTACTTATTACATGCACCACGGGAATTACACATGTAGAGAGTGTTTGGCAGTGCTGTTGGGGTGGATGACATTAGTGGCTGCTTACAGGGGGACCACTGTTGTGGAGGACAGTAGCCACAGGGCCAAAATATGGGTGGCCATTACACAGACATAGACCTGTTGGGTGTGTGTATTCTGCTATGTGTGTAATGCATACAGAAACACACACACCTATACAGATGCCTTTCTGCTTCTTGGAAAACAAAATCACCGCATTTGCCTGTATTTCACCAACAGTTGAGGTGATTTGCATTCCACAAACACTTCCATGTCAGCACGGTGCATGCCCCCAGCCCTGTTTCCGTGTTCAGACCACAACACTATTCCTACATGGAGAATCACTCCATGTAGGGTTTATTGAATTATCCCCTATAACTTCTGAATTATAGCATTCATAACACAGTTGAGTATAAATGGGAAATGTAAACTGATACAAGATGGTACGAGTGACAAATTCAGTACAACAACCACAAAAACTCACTCGTTGAGACCCGAATAAGGGTATGAGTGCAGCAAAACAGAGTTCCAAATGAAATTGTTCCAATAAGGAAATAGTAAATGCGACAAGGCAGAATAACTGTATGAAAAAAACAGAATCAATGATGTAGAATCACTGTGATTCTACATCATTGATTCTGTTTTTTTCATACAGTTATTCTGCCTTGTCGCATTTACTGTTTCCTTATTGGAACAATTTCATTTGGAACTCTGTTTTGCTGCACTCATACCCTTATTCGGGTCTCAACGAGTGAGTTTTTGTGGTTATAAATGGGAAATGTGACTAGACCCACAATTATTTTAATTAGGCCCACTTGCCTAAAAGAAAATGCATAACATTTTTACAGAAATTCTGTATAGCAGCTGAATTAAATAGACCCCTCCCTATTCTTACTAGGTTTTGCTAACTATAACCCTAATTCTGCCCCATCCCTAACTCTGGTCCTACACCTTATGAAGGAAAAAACATTTCTGTAACACTATCAACAATCAAAAAGTGGTCTGGAGTTAGTAGTGAATTTTTAGTATTTTCACTTAAATAACTTAAAATTAATTTACTTTTCAGTGAAATGTTTTTTGATGAAAAGTTTTCAATGAATTGTAAGTCAATGAAATGGGATTCAGTGAATTACCTTAGATATCCTTAGAATTATCCTTAGAATGATAAGAGTTTTTTGGAGGTGAAAAGAGTGTCGGATAGAGTGATGTTTATGAAGCTGGAAATTGATGGTGTAATGATGAATGTTGTTAGTGCATATGCTCCACAAGTTGGGTGTGCGATGGATGAGAAAGAAAAATTTTGGAGTGAGTTGGATGAAGTGGTGATGACTGTACCCAAGGGTGAGAGACTGGTGATTGGAGCAGATTTCAATGGGCATGTTGGTGAAGGGAACAGAGGGGATAAGGAAGTGATGGGTAGGTATGGTGTTAAGCAAAGGAATGCAGAAGGTCAGATGGTAGTGGATTTTGCGAAAAGGATGGACATGGCTGTGATGAATACGTATTTTAACAAAAGGGAGGAGCATAGGGTGACATACAAGAGTGGAGGAAGATGCACACAGGTGGATTATATCTTATGTAGAACGGCCAGTCTGAAGGAGATTGGAGACTGTAAATTGGTGGCAGGGGAAAGTGTAGTTAGGCAGCATAGGATGGTGGTTTGTAGGATGACATTGGTGATCAAGAAGAGGAGGATGAGTGTGAGGGCAGCACCAAGGATCAAATGGTGGAAATTGAAAAAGGGTACTTGTGTGGTGATGTTCAGGGAAGAGTTAAGACAGGCACTGGGTGGCAGTGACGAGTTACCGAATAGCTGGGTAACTACAGCAGAGCTTGTAAGAGAGATAGCTAGAAAGGTGCTTGGTGTGACATCTGGAAAGAGGAAGGAGGACAAGGAGACCTGGTGGTGGAATGAAGAAGTACAAGAAAGTATACAGAGAAAGAGGTTGGCAAAGAAGAAGTGGGATTGTCAAGGAGATGAAGAAAGTAGACAAGAGTATAAGGAGATGAGATGCATGGCAAAAAGAGAGGTGACGAAGGCTAAGGATAAGACGTATGAAGAGTTGCATAAAAGGTTGGACATTAAGGAGGGAGAAAAGGACCTGTACCAATTGGCTAGACAGGGGGACCGAGCTAGTAAAGATGTGCAGCAGGTAAGGGTGATAAAGGATAATGAGGGAAACGTACTCACAAGTGAGGAGAGTGTGTTGAGCAGATGGAAAGAGTACTTTGAGGGGTTAATGAATGAAGAGAATGAGAGGGAGAGAAGGTTGGATGATGTGCGGATAGTGAATCATGAAGTGCAGTGTATTAGCAAGGAGAAATAAGGATAGCTATGAAGAGGATGAAGAACGGAAAGGCTGTTGGTCCAGATGACATACCTGTGGAAGCATGGAGGTGTTTAGGTGAAATGGCAGTGGAGTTTTTAACTAGATTTTTAATGAAATCTTGGAAAGTGAGAGGATGCCTGAGGAATGGAGAAAAAGTGTTTTGGTACTGATTTTTAAGAATAAGGGTGATGTGCAGAGCTGTAAAAACTACAGAGGGATTAAACTGATCAGTCACAGCATGAAGTTATGGAAAGAGTAGTGGAAGCTAGGTTAAGAAGAAAGGCAATGATTAGTGATCAGCAGTATGGTTTCATACCAGGAAAGAGCACTACAGATGTGATGTTTGCTCTGAGAGTGTTAATGGAGAAGTGCAGAGAAGGTCAGAAGGAGTTGCATTGTGTCTTTGTGAATTTAGAGAAAGCATATGACAGGGTGCCTAGAGAGGAGTTGTGGTATTGTATGAGGAAGTCGGGAGTGTCAGAGAAGTATGTAAGAGTTGTACAGGATATGTACGAGGGTTGTGTTACAGCGATGAAGTCTGCAGTTGGAGTGACAGATGCATTTAATGTGGAGGTGGGATTATATCAAGGATCAGCTCTGAACCCTTTCTTATTTGTAATGGTGATGAACAGGTTGACAGACAAGATCAGACAGGAGTCTCCGTGGACTATGATGTTTGCAGATGACATTGTGATCTGTAGTGAAAGTAGGGAACAGGTGGAGGATACCCTGGAGAGGTGAAGATATGCTCTAGAGAGAAGAGGAATGAAGGTCAGCAGGACTAAGACAGAATATATGTGTGTGAATAAGATGGAGGATAGAGGAATGGTGAGGATGCAGGGAGTAGAGGTGGCGAAGGATGAGTTTAAGTACTTGGGATCAACAGTTCAGAGTAATGGTGAGTGTGGAAGAGAGGTGAAGAAGAGAGTACTGGCAGGATGGAGTGGGTGGAGAAGAGTGTCAGGAGTAATTTGTGACAGACGAGTACCAGTAAGAGTGAAAGGGAAGGTCTGCAAAAGGGTAGTGAGACCAGCTATGTTATATGGGTTGAAGACAGTGACACTGACAAAAAGGCAGGAGTCAGAGCTTGACATGGCAGAGTTGAAGATGTTAAGATTTGCACTGGGCATGAGGAGGATGGACAGGATTAGGAATAAGTATTTTAGAGGGTCAGCCCAGGTTGGAAGGTTTGGAGACAAAGCCAGACAGGCAAGATTACGTTGGTTTGGACATGTGCTGAGGAGGGATGCAGAGTATATTGGGAAAAAGATGCTAAGGATGAAGCTGCCAGGTAACAGGAAAAGAGGAAGGCCTAAGATAAGGTTAATGGATGTGGTGAGAGAGGACATGCAGGTGGTTGGTGTGACAGAACAAGATGCAGAAGATATGAAGAAATGGAAACAGTTAATCTGCTGTGGCGACCCCTAACGGGAGCAGCTGAAAGAAGAAGAAGAAGATCCTTAGATAGATAGATATACAGACAGATAGATAGACATAAAGATATATGAACAAAACAGACTCACAGCAAATGCATATAGGACAAAGTCAAAAACAAGGGTGCCAGAGCCATAGAGAGAGGAGAACTGGGTGCCTTGCCACATTAAAGGCTGACAAGATTGTCTGCATTTTAATGTAAAAAAAAAAGGAAAGAAAAAAAAATAGACTATTTGCCTCCAGAAATTAACTGTTTGTGGTTTGCCTCTGTGTCAGATTCCCAGGCAGTAGCTATTTTACTGCCATTCCTCTCAACTCTGTTTGCATGAAAACACAAAATGTTGTCTTTAAAATAACAGGGTGCCATGAAACTCCAAGTGGCCTGTTAAGGTTATTTGTTTATTGGTTACATTGCTGAAATCAGTAACTCAATGATGTCAGTGATGCAGTGATCTTACAGTCACATGACAGTGACAAGCAGCAGCGGCAGTAGAATGACCTAAAAAATGTTGTCAACATAATGGCCGGGATTCACTAATCCTCTGTGTAAGACTAAGTCTTACTCGGAAACTGCAGTCTAAGAGTATGATGTCAGCACGTCATGCATATTCATGAGGGAGAGCTGGCTCAACTCTAAGGCTAACATGGAGCGTGCACGAGTGCAGGGGGCGTGTCAGAATGCCGAGCAGTCCAAATATCCATGCCCCTGCAAGTGCCTAAAGTGCAAATGTCAACTGAAATGAGAGAGTCTGCTCAAATGTCTACATACTCAACACTACACTCCCCCACATTCTAAATCCCTGTACAAGTTTAAAATGTAAAGCTTTCCTTTTTTTTTATTACTCCCGATATAGCTTCCCGTATTTGCGCGTGTATGCACGGGTTTGCCCATTGCTTAGCTACAATTAGCAGTGTAGACATCGAAGAGGATAATAAACTACTTATATGCAAATTAAGCCAAATAGCAATAGCATAGTGGTAGAGCCCTCGCACAAAGAGGAGGCATTCCCGGTTCGAGTCCCGCCACTCCCCTTCCCATTTTCTGTAGGAAATCTGTGCATAAAAAGAATTCCTAACATTTACCTTTTAAATTTTAGTAAAATGCATTGAAATGGCCTATGTGCTAGTGAACAGTATTTGATATATATATATATATATATATATATATATATATATATATATATATATATATAAAGGTGGAATGGTCATGCATACTGATAAATGCATAAGTAACGTATCTTAAGCAATGTGAAGCAGTGCTAAGCAAAGTTTACTAGTATTAAGCACAGTTAAGTATAATTGCTCATAGCTTAGCACTGCTTTAACTAGCGCAATGGCTATGCATGGAGCTGCGCATCGCGCCAACTAGCGCAAACAAACCATGTTTGTGTGGAGTTGCGTACCGTGCTAACTAGCGCAACATTGGGCAACGTCGAGCAATGTTGGGCAAAGTTGAGCAAAGTCATCTAAACACAGCCACACCTCCTAGCCGGTCTAGCCAGTAGTAAAATAAAAAGCAATGACAGGACTTGAACCCGGGATACTGTGCACCATAATCACAGTACTAAACCACTAAGCCATGACAGCTTTACGTATGGATGCATTTCCAACACACTCATATATAGCAATGGAAGTTTACCCATTGCTAAGCAGGTTTGCTTTAGCTGAGATTTTTCAAAACCGGCCAATCACAAATAAGTGTGGGAAATGAGGCATATTTAAGCTCCATAGGCAGGAATAATTCCCATAACTGGTTGTAGCTCCCATCTGCAGACAGTATGGCTGGTGTTGGGGAGGGCTCTCATTTTCGAGCGCAACGGTGGGGCATTGAGGAGTCAAAAGTAATGGTTTGGCTCCTCGTCCATCATCATGATGCAAGAATCCTGCAGGGCCAGTTTCAGGGCACTGAGTACAAAGCAGAAGCCTGGAACCGTCTAGCACATGATCTCACCAGTGCCACAGGCGTCCCTCGGACTTGGTTTGTGATTTGTTGTGGAGTTGACTGAAACCATAATGCAAGTAAGCAGCTATTCCTTTTAAGTATGGTACTTCTTTTGATTCCTCAGCTTTACCAGAAAGGCTCATCCAGACTCTGCTACACTTTGCTGTGAAGGAAAGATATTCTGATGAACTTTTGTGTATTACACCAAACGAAAGTGCTCAATAGACATCTTTTGTCGATCCTCTGTCCTGCTGGGGTTTATTTATATTGAAAAAAAAAATATTTTGAAAAAAATATATATTGAAAAAAATAATATATTGAAAAAAATAATATACTGAAAAAAAATATTTTTTTTGAAAAAAAAATAAGATATAAACAAAACAAAGTGTACAAATCACACGGAACTGACTACTACAAACACATACAAAGGAAAGGTATGTAACAGATATGTATTTACTGTCATGTAGTAGATGTTTTTGAAGAGTACTCTACATAGTTTGAATCATGCATATGTGGCAGCAGTACATATCTATGCACAGATGCCCTGCATAACTACTGCCATGGAGAAATCAGTGTGTAGCTGTGTGCAGTGGGATATGACTGTGACATATGTAGTTCAGCATTAAATGTCAAACATCTGATCCATGTTATCTGTGTTCTGTACAGTAGTGTGTACAATGTTTGGGGGAGTAACGTATACAGTTATGTAAACATGGATGTGACAGAGTAACAAATGCATGATAGTCATATTAACATGTAGCTTAGCATTGGCAACAGCTGTACCAGGCTGGTATGCTAATTTAGCATTTTCAGCTATATATACACCCTCTAATATTACTGTGTGCTCACATGCGACACCTGTTCATGTTGCAGCAAGGCCCAACAGGTCAGCCGTGAGGTACATAGACTTACAACAGTGTGGTCCTTGTGTGTGTATGGCACACACATACGAAGAGATCTGTCTGTGTCAGATATATTAGCATCTGTACATGTGCATAGAGCAAGGGACATCCTGCAACTGTTTGTGAAAGGTGGATATATATATATCTATATATATCTATATATATCTATATATATATATATATATATATATATATATATATATATATATATGTTGTTGAAGGTTGTTATGTGCATATTTCTATGTAGGTTGTAGTGTGTGGCAAACCAGACAGCATACAGTGCTGGTATATGACATGTGGTGGTTAAACACTGTGGGTATGATTTGTCAGGTTTGCAGTGTTGCAGCCAGTGAGGCCTGCTAAAGCTACATGGGCTGAGAACACCTTCAATGCATTCCACACAACACTGTGGAATATTATGACATAACTGTATACCTCACAACCTTCCCATACTTGATATTACCACCATGAAAGGTCTGTATATGTGCCTATATGTATATCTATATGTACACCAATGGATGTTTATATGTATGTGTGTGTGTGTGTGTGTGTGTGTGTGTGTGTGTGTGTGTGTGTGTGTGTGTGTGTGTATATATATATATATATATATATATATATAGAGAGAGAGAGAGAGAGAGGGTCATATTTACTGCAACAGATGCCTGGTGACAAAGCCATGGACACAAGCTCAATGTTTACACTGCATTGGCATCCCTCCTTGCAAAAAACTCAGTACCCATTAACTACCACATAGGTGGTTGTCTATTTAACACCGAAGGTGTGATAAGAGACCATGGGACACAGGTGGACAGTAGTCTCCCCTTTGATAGTCACAGTGCCACACTAGTCATGTAATCTGTCTATGTGGCACACGTCATCACAAAAGGTGTGTCATCCAGGGAAATATAGGTCACTGTTCCCCTCTACTCCACACACATAAAACCCATTACAGAGTACAATGCCGCATGTGGTATGTATCTCACAAGACATCTACAGCAACTGGAAAGGACACAGACATAACTCACAAAGAGTAATACTGGCCTCAAACAGATGCCCTATGCAGACTGTCTCACAAAACCACAGTTAGACTGTGTCACATACTGCCTACCCAGAGGTGACCTTTGCCTAACATGCAAAGCTATGTGAAACCCAGAGCTGTTGGACATGCTGCACGTAAACAGATCACAATCCCTATGAGCTACATGGCTCTAGGGACCTAAACCTTGTCACCTCAATAAACAGCACATGCTGGAGGGATAGATCCCTATCTCAGAGACATCCCATACTCTGGAACAAACCACTTATCAATAGCAAACAAAGCTCCTAATTAGCAGTCATCATATATAATCCTGATGATTGTATGGGAGATAGGAAATACACCCCAGGAATCACCTCTGTGGCTCTGCTTGACAGGGCCATGTGAAATGAAATTACCTGTGTGTCAAAGGCCAGGGTAGCGTATGGCTAGACATCTATAGATCCTAGGGTCAATAGCCTATAACCTAACTATGAATGGATACACACCCACATGTACTTGTTGCAATAATTGCTATGTGAGGTTGACTGAGTGTGATGGTGAATGTGTTGGTGAATGTGTCAGAGTTCTGTATATGTGTGATAGCTAAGTGGGAAACTGTTTCTGTCATGGTATTATGTGTCCTAGCTCTGATCCCAGCAAATGATGTGTATGCTATTGCTAGGCAGAAAAAGCAGTATGCCATATGGTCTGACGTAGTCCGTTGGTGTCAACTGGGGTGTCCCATTGTAGGCTACAGCAGTACATGTATGCTTATTGAGTGTTACTGCTGGTGAATCCAACCCCTAAATGAACTGTAGTACTACCTGAAGCTGTATGCCTAAACAGCACAGTATGGTGTATGTCCACATGTCTTGGAACCACTGTTCTGTTTGTTCCCCGTAGTCCCCACAGATGACATACCTCAGGCATAAGGTCTTGTAACTACTGACACAGACCTGTATGGTACACAGGTAAAGGTCATGTGGGTTGCCATACCTTTGTGTCTGGTATGTATGTCTGATGTGTGTGTGTATGCCTGTACCATGGCCTCATCATATGTGTGTTACAGGATATAGGTGCATATCTAGCAACATGTATAGTCTAGTACAGCAGTATGGCACCTATATTAATGAATGAGCACATATGTTAGGTAGGGGTTTGCCATCAATGACTAGTGTGGTATACTGGTAATACTGTAACTGGACTTTACAATCATTGCATTGGATTACGTGTTATGTTATGCATTAGCTTGATATATAGCCCCTGTGGCTAGGTGGTGCATTATGTCACATACAGTGTACCATGTACTGTTGTATAGTCTTACATACTGGTTTATCTTTGTTGTTGTGCAAAACATGGTTTGATATATAGAGTGTGCCAGGCACTGTCAGGCAGTTGTGGGTTGAGCACTGATATGTGGTATTGAAAGTGTGTATCATTTGACAGCCAATAGGTTGCTATATATGGCAGTTAATTGATATCTGTACTTTAGAATGTTAAGTGTGCCAGTTGACTTGCTCACACATATTGTTTCATTGTCTTCCAGGGTCAAGGCCCACCATCATAATCCCTCATATAGTCCAGCAGAGAAGGAAGTGATTACAGCCACCATGGTTCAGCACTATGCCCTGCTGTTCTCAAGACCCAGCCAGGACCAGCATGAGCGGACTGCACTTTGGCAAGATCTTGTCCATAGGGTAAATGACATAGGCATGCATAACCGGACATATGAGCACGTACGCCATCACTGCAGTGATTTAGACATGTCCGGCAGCGTGTGTCTGATATCCGTAGACAACAGCTTGCCACAGGTGGTGAGGTAGCCATCTACCCCCCCCCCTCACCAGAGTGGAGGAGCTGCTCCTGAGCCAGGTGGCTGCTGGCCAACAACAACAACTAACATGTATCATCATGGAGGCCAGAGCCACCCAGCAAGTTGACATGGAGTGTGCAGGTACCATGGCATAGCTGTACACTACTGTTACCTGTATTGGTAGATCATGCTTATGTGAGATGTGTACTGTGTAGTTACAAGATGTGGTGCCTAGTGTTGTGCAATAATAATAATTAGGAATATAATCTGCAGGCCTGTGACTGTCAACAGTCATACTACTGTAAGATTGAAAACACACAGTAGCAATGCCACAGTTGTTGCCACTGACAAACTGTCTCATATCCTTGTAGGTCCCTCTGGTGTGACAGCAAGGCAGCAGACCCATGCTGGTGAATGTGTTCTACATTTAATATTGCTAATTAAATGTGCATGTCATAGGTGAGGTGTAGGCCATGTACACGTCACACACCAGTGCATAATGCATGCTGTGCATTTTGCTGTGAGACTATGCACATCTCAGTAACGTGAGTAGCTGCCTCAAACACATGCAATACACAGAGCATCCCACACAATTGTGGCAACACTGTAGTGGACGTTGGATATGCAGAGTCGATACACATGCACACAACATACACAACTGTGTCATACGCAATACATGTTAACATGCTACACATGGTGTATTCAGACACCCGCTGTAAGGTCACACTCCAGTATCCCAAATGTCATCCACACAGCACACATAATATACCTGAGGGGTAGAGGCCTCTCATGTGGCTGTGCGACACTCTTCAACACATAACACATTCAAGTTAGGCAATGCCCCCTATTGGGCACCTTACAAACCCATGTAACAACTGGCCGTGAAATGGTAAATGTAGCCATGGTACTGCAGTTCAGGTACAGCATGCTATGTGCCAGTCTGGCACACATTAGTAGCCTTGAGTGACCACATGCTGCTGCATGATGATGGCTCATGGTACTACACCCCATCCAGTTACAGTGGCCACAGTACTACACATCATTAATTGCTATGCACCTCAATGTTATGTGTGTGCAAACATATGCACCTATACACAATATGCATAGCAATCACCATTTGTACAAAGTGACACACATGTCTTGTAATGCTATTGAGTGTATAGGTCACATGATACACATTGTGTATGTGTGATGTTTAATGTTGCAGTTGTGTGGTAGCATGCCATGTCATGGCTGGCACTGGTATGTCCACAATATGTCCTACACTCACTATAACCACTGTACAATAGCTATGTTGAGCAATGGTATTTCATCAGGTATACATGCACCACTCATCCTGTGTGTATACATAGCATGCATGTGCTAAACCTGTGTCCACAATTATCTGCTAAAGACACAGATGATTTAATCAGAAATGCATATCTATGTGACACACAGATACACATCCAGCCATGGTATGTATACCTGTGAGTGATGGTGCACAGGACAATGCAGAGCTTTTAATTCTTGCACAGCAATGTTGTGTCCATGTACACATTGCGTTCCAGGGTGAGGCCAATCACTGAACAAAACATACATGCATCAAAACCATGTATACTGTTATTAGCAAGGGCTGTCTACACTCACACTGCATGCTGTTGAGCAACACACGTCCTGCATGCTGTCACGTTTGATATAAATGTTTGGCTTGTGATACTGTACCCCACCATCACACGCCAAGTTATGGATTGCTGGTGGTGTGTGTGTGTGTGTATATGTGTGTGTGTGTATGTGTGTGTGTGTGTGTGTGTGTGTGTGTGTGTGTGTGTGGGTGTGTGTGGGTGTGTGTGTGTGTCTGTTTTTGTGAGGAGTATATTTGTGTGCATGTGTTCACGTGTGCACGTGTACATGTGTGCTAACATCATCTACAGGTCATAAAGTGTGTTTCCTGTCTTCATCTCACAGTTGCTGATTTTGGGCTGGTTCACTGCAGCAGGGAAACTGATGTCACTGAGCATAATAGTGATAATGATAGGTGTGTTGAGGCACAGGCATGTTTGCCAGGGTCTGTCATTGGGCCATCAATCGACAGTACATAAGTGTCCACCCCATCCATGCACACAGTCATACTGTCAATACATCCATCATCAATGCCCTTAGCTGAGGGAGAGCATACAGTCGGCATTGGCCAGGACAGTGTGGTATCTATGGCACATGCATCCCGACCCAGCAGCCATACCCAGATGTCTGGAAGGGTACCACATAGGCAGATGTCCAGGGGTTCTCATCAGAGCACTGCTGCTCATCATGCCACTGGCAGACGTGCCACAGGTCTTACAACCTCACGCATGTTCCAGGCTGTCATGGAGGCACAGGCACATATGGAACGGTACATCAGACAGGGACTAAAGGCACAGGGGGCACATAACACCGCCGTAATTGACAGTATCCTTGACCTAGCAGGTGCCATCCAGCATTACACTGAGGTCACTGATAGACGTTGGGGTGAGACATTAGATGTCCTCTGCAATGTCATGTCCATGTGTCAGGACAGTGCGGGATGGTTGAGTCGTCAACATGGATGTATGCCAGCAACATCAGCAGCTGGCAGTCACCACAGACGTCCCACAAGTCACAGCCGCTCCCATAGTGAAAGTACCAGCCCCAGCAATGTTGGGGGTGGGCTGTCCATAGACCATCCTAGAAGACCACGTGCACATGGATCTGGACAGTCCCAGCAGGGACCTGGGTCCAGTGTACATCCATCTACCTCTGGGGATAGTACCCAGTCAGGCTTAGTACCTGATAGTGTCAGTAGCACCCCTGCCAGGCACAGGTACCGTATCTGTAGCCAGAGATGGTGATCTGTAAAGCCTGGCAAGTACAGTCTGTGGCTGTCCCACAAATACCCATATATGGCAGCCACATGGTGGAACTGTGTGAATGCAGACACACACACATAAACAAGACACCTAGGGCTACCACATACACGCACACATTACATCAACATTGACCCATAGCAGTACTCTTGGCCCTCACACATATACACACATACATGTCAATTGTATGGCTCACTGTAGGCCTCTGGCAAACAACACACCCTGTGCATATGATGAAACCTGTGCCACCTCCTGTCATCTGTAACATCGATGCAGGAACTAGCTACAATGGTGCTGATGCACAGGGTGACTTTATAGCAGTATAGCAATTTTAGCATGTTGTCAGCAGTAGAGTGTAATGATATGCTTGAAAGTGTAGCTGAATAGGCATGATGCATTTAAGCTATGATTGTCAATGTAGTAATGTTTACACCAGGGTTAGTTCCATTAGTGTATTGTCCTCCCACGTGCCACTTGGCTGGTGTGTGCAGTATTGGCAGCATGTGTTAGAGAGTGGACAGTATGTGTGGGATGTGTGTGGCACAGATTTGCAGGTGTACATTTGTGAACATGGTGGAGGTGCACTGTCTTCATGTACATGCATAGTGGACACATGGGCAGGGTGACATGCCCTGTATTACACAGTAACACTCCATAGTCTCGATTGGTGGCCAGTATGCATTGTACTAAACACATTTTGGAATTTGACTACACATGTGTGTATGACATGGTTTGACACTGTGCTGTGGGTGATACTGTTACTATCTGTCACTGTTTTGCATTCTGGTAGTATACATAACTTCAACAGCCTGACCATAACCAATCGTTAGATGATGTATTGACAACTGACACACAGATGTAGGACACACAGTAACATTTGGATCCTTCAGGTGCTATACTATGCCAGTAACCAGTGGTATTCACCTGCACCCATTACTGAGACCACTCCTGTTTGGCATATAGTTCTCTTAGGTACAAGCAATCACAGTAGGGATATGCCCGTCCACGTCTGGTAATGCATACTGTGGCCTATAATGCATTCTCCAGATGACACACACATCCTCCACAAGGGTATCATACAGACAGATCCCTGTTGTCAAACCCATGCTGTAAATCTATAAGCCAACCAAAGCATAGTCATCCATCTTTACGGAACATAGTATCCCCACAGTACCACATAGATAGTAGCCACCAACATGAAGAACAGGTACCAATGTGTACATGCAACCGAGTGGTACGTCATCTCTCCTTTGATAATCACATTTCCAAAGGTATTTTTAAATCCCTCGGTGGATCACATAAGCAATAAGGAGTCTGCATGCATATCCACAAAGGTTGTTGTACACCTATAATGAATAGCTATCACTGATAGACTTTGCTGCGTTTGAACAGGTCTGACATACACCTCGGCCATAAACCCTCACACACACTATTCTATAGAAACCGTAATGAGTGGGTGTGACATAGTTGACCTAGGCCAGGGATCACTGCAGTGGCTGGCCTTGTCACAAGCATACAGATGTGACCTAAGGTCTGGAAAGCAGAAGCACACTCTTGAAAAGATGACAGATGTGTTCTTGAAGAAAGCAGGGTTCCCACACATGCAATAATTGAGGTCACATGTACGTATATGTATTTGCCACACAGCTACCTCACATGTGCAATACACATACTGGTGTCATACTGATATGTCATACAGTAGTAAAAGCAAAACCCACAACACATTGACCAACAGTGTCATACAGAGAGCACACACACACACTCACTAAGTGCAGGATTCAAACCCCCTACCTAACTACTTCATGATACTAGAGAAGTACATATTAACACAACACGCTATACACATTACTGGGAGTTCTCATTTCCACAGGTATATTTGTAGGATGGTGACATCATCAGACCTGACAAAGATTAGTATACCACTTTTAAGGTGTTTGAGTACTCTCCAAAAAGGTTGCTCTTCTCCAAGGAGATCGCACACAAACACACACACACTTGTCAAGTGCAGAATTCAACCCCTACCTAACTGGTTTATGATACTACAAGAGTACATATTTACACAGCACACTATACACATTACTGTGAGTTCTCTTTTCAACAGGTATATTTGTAGGATGGTGACATCATCAGACCTGACAAAGATTAGTATACCACTTTTAAGGTGTTTGAGTACTCTCCAAAAAGGTTGTTTCTCTCCCAGGAGATCATACCCAAACAGACACAGACTTGTCAAGTGCAGGATTCAAACCCCTACCTAACCGGCTTATGATACTACAGGTGCACACACTTACACAATGTGCTATACACATTACTGCGAGCTCTACTTTCCACAGGTATATTTATTGGATGGTGACATCATCAGACTAGACAAAGTGGGTTACATTAGGTGACATTGGGTGGGCTACATAGAAGGAATGTCTAAACACTTTGGCCATGTGATCATCAAAGGAGAGTTTACTATCTAACTGTGTCCCCAGGGCCTTCATGACTTTCTCCATACATACTGGAGTACCACCTATGTGGTAGTTTGTTTGCACTTTGTTTTAGCCAAAGTAGATGACTATGCATTCTTTGGCATTCTTCTTGGGGCATTGTTTTGACACCAGGTATACCTCTGTAAGCCCCTTCTGGAGGATGTGTGTGTCAGCCATAGAGTCGATTATGGACCACAGTTAGCAGTCATCTGCAAATCTGTTCAGCCATACTCCTCCCATGTTTGCCTGTACCTCTGAGCAGTATCTACTGAACAGGTGGGGTCCCAGGACCAAGACTTATGGGATGCCATTTGTGACTGTCTTAGAGTCGGACATGGCACCCACAACTCTGAACGTGTGCGTTTGATCTGTGAGCCACTTGGCCACACATCCTGTGACATAGCTGTTAATGTTCAAGCTGGTAAGCGTGTCCATGATGACAAAGTGGGGAATGGTGTAAAAAGTCCTTAGTGAGGTCCAGGTGGGCTGTGTGGACTACTTTCACCTCCATCTATGTCTTTGGTAACTGTTTGAAGTAAGTCAACTATGTTTAGGAGGCAGGATCTGCTTTAACAAGGCAAGGTTCTGTAGAGTTCCATGTCTGGAGGTCCCCAATGTCTCTGTTTATGGGTCCCATGACAATTTGCTCAATAGCTTTGTAGACCAGGCTGAGTAGACATATAGGGCAATGGTTTCCAGGTTCTGTTGTGCACCCCCTTTGTGGAGCTGGATGACTGTTAGTGTATGCCATTCTTGGGTACATACCCTGTGATACGATTGAGTCTGGGCAGTGAATGTAGATGAGGGTGTAGTTCCTTCTGAGCCTAGTGTAAGACGTAGCCTGGGACACCATCCAGTCCCATTGATGCTGTGTTCTTGGCTTTGGAGAGGGCTGTCCTTACCTGCATGTCCATGACGTCTGGGGCTCTGCATCCTTCTGTGATGGACACAGGCCCCTTTGGGGTTGATGGGGGAAGTTTACACTGAACTTGTCCCCCAGGATGTGGGCAATGAAAGTCGGTTCAATGTATTTCTTGCCATTTGTCAGTAGCTGACAGCATATTTGGAAGTTGACACCTACATGTCTGGTATAGCTACCGCAGGCTTTGTGGTTGTTATTCTTACAGTCCTTGGCAGTTTGCCTTTTGAAACTGTCCTTGAATTATTTTATGAGCGATCATTGTTTCTTCCTAATAATGATCAGTGATGCTTTCCTTTAGTGAAGTTGGCTCTATCAGGTGTTAGTTTCCTCCTTCTGTTGTCTAGCTTATTTATGGGCAACGACCACCAGATTGTTTTCTTATTTTTGGAGGAGTGCATCTTGGTTTTATTTGTGATGTCTCGATCCATGCATCCCTGTAGATGCTCATAGGATGCACTTGTAACTGATTCGGCAGATTGTATACCATTATCCTATAGCAAGAGGGCTTTGGAACTTTCCACTTTGGTCTTGGGATGTGTGCAGTTTGCTTTTGAAAATGTCTTCACAGTGGTTTCAGTGACTGGGTGGGGGGGGGGGGAATGTGGATGTCCAGTGTGATTACTTTATGATCTGATATTACCAGTGAGGGTTTTATCTCTGTTGTGGAACACTGGTACCCCATGTTGGTGATGATCATGTCCAGTATGGTGTCACCTCTAGTGGGAATGGTGACCAGCTGTTCCAGGGTGTTAGAGCTTTTAAACTCTAGGAAACATTGGGCATAGGATGTTGTACACAAGTAATTCTCCCACGCAATGTTTGGGTAGTTGTAATCACCTCATATAATGGTGTTTGATAGGACCTTTATATTTTCCACTGTTCTCAGGAATACTGAGTGAGGTTCCTGTGACAAGGTAGGTGATCTGTAGCAGGCTACAATCTGATGAGCAGCTTTGCCCAATGTTAGTTGCACTTGCATGGTCTCCAGGCCTCATGCTGTGCTACTAACCTGAAGGTGTGGGTATCCATAAGGTAAATGGGTACACCCCTTCCTTTTGTATTTCACTCATGGTTTTGGGTCCGAAGGTCAGAGGGATTGTGAATGTTTTACGTGGAGCATGTCCAACAGCTCTGCATTTGACATAGCTTTGTATGTTAGGCAGTGAACACATTTGAGTAGGTGATATGCAAGGGAGTACAGATGGAGCATTTTGAGATGGTCTGTGTATGGCATGTATTTCAGGCCACTAATGCTCTTTGTGAGGTATTGCTGCAGGCTCTTCAGTTGTTGTAGTTGTCTTGTGAGGTACATAGCAAACGTGGTGTTGTACTCTATTATAGTTCTAGTGAGTGATGAGTAGTGGGGAACAATGTCCTCTTCTATTCCTCTTCTATTCTGCATGAGACACATTTTGTGATGAGGTGTGCCACATAGCAGGGTTTCCTGACTACTGTGGGGATGTGATTATCACAGTTGTGTCCAGTATCCACCTATGACCCAAGGTCTCTTGTCACGCTTTCAGTGTTAAGTATACTACTGTCTATGTAGTTCTTGGCTACAGAGTTTTTAACAAAGGGGATGACAATGCACCTTTTGGCATAGAGCTAGAGCCCATGGCTTTGACAACAGCCATCTGTCTCACTGAGGCCCTTTTGTAGGATGTCCACATCTTTAGTGTTTACAATCATGGCTCCTACTTTGCAGTCCTCTGGAAACTTCAGTAGCCACAGACCTTCCATGTTAAAGTTTACTTCAGGGAAGTAGATACTAAGCAGGACAAGACACAGGACTTGACCTTGTGGTACTGCACTCATCACTGGTCCAAAGTCATACTTGGAGTCTGCTACTTTCACAGTGTGTGTTCTGTCAGTAAGCCTGTTGGCAACCCATCTTGTGACATAGCAATTTATACCTAGTTTAGTGGGTTTATCTATATTTCCAGAGTGTGGGGTGGTGTTGTAAGCCGTGGCAGGATCAACATAGGCTGTGTGAACCACCTTACCCTTGTTGACGTTTCTGTTGACTGCTTCAATGTCATCTATCAGGTTTAGGAGACATGATCTGCATTTTACAAACCCAACATGGTTATGGTCCAGGGTTTGAGGATTACAAATGTAATTTTTTATATGTTGTATGATGATACATTCCATGGCCTTGAAGAGCGGGCTCGTCAGGCTAATGGGGCACTAGTTCCTGGGGTCTGTGGTGTCTCCTCCCTTGTGTAGTGGGATAACCATCACTGTGCACCATTCAACAGGCACAAAGCATGAGGTGAGGCTATGACTGCACATGGTACGTCAATGTGGTGCCTGTTCATTCTGTGGTTTGTGTGGAACACAGCCTGTGAATTTATCTGGTCCCATGGCTGCTGTGATACTGGCTTTGGAGAGTGTTTTTTACCTGTGCAGCCGTGATGACAGCAACTTTGCAGACTTCCATTATAGAGATGTGCTCTTTCATGGGTGAGAGGGGGGTACAGTTAATACTGATCCTATCTGCCAAGATGTTGGCAATATCAGTTGGGTCTGTATATTTAGTGCCATTGAGCTGTAAGTCAGAACAGATCTGTGTGTAGCCATGACATGGACCTGTCTGTTGGGCAGTGATCTCCTGAGTAGACAGTATGCAACAGAGTACAGATTGGGTTACATTCAGTCTTGTTGCATGGGGCAACTGTTTGAGGCCAGTAATCCTCTTGTTGGGGTACTTCAGTGATCTTTCTGGCTGCTGAACGTGCCTAGTCAGATTCATTGCAAGTGTGCTGTCGTACTCTCTGACATGTCTGATGACTGATGAGTAGTGGGAACCTCCTTTGACCTGCATGCACAGACCTTGGCAGTTTGTGTGAACACATAGCATGATTTTCTGACAACTTTGTGAATGTGTTTCTGGAAGTAGCGATGTCTATCCACATTTGTCCATAGATCCCTTGTTATCACCTCCATATTTGGCATATGTGTGTGAGCATGCCCAGTATGACCTTTCAGTGTGATGCTGAATGAAATCCACTACATTTGTTGGAGTGTCTGAGCATGCCAGTATAGACATTTATACTATATGCGTATGGAAAATCAAGTTGTATTTTTACAGCAGGCCTCACCTTTGTGTCAGATCAACAGGGATCATGCTGTGCCTGCAGGGCTTCCATGAGACACTTTGCAAAGACTTATCAATATTTCTACATACAGGGGGGACAGCTATTCTTTGTACATTTCTACTCAGGAGCACACTTGATTGTTACTGTAGGTGTACATAGGATGAGGGGTTCACCTGACACTTATACAAATTCGCTATGCCTGCACTGCTATGTACGGTACACCATTTCAGTCTATACTGTTGCCTATCATACTGGCTTGAGGCATACTACTGTACTACACTTCTTAGCGTCCAATGCCACATATATTAGATTGCAACTTCATAGCCTACACAACCCACATCACACCGCCTGGCCTGATGTTCTCTGTCTGCATAGGCCTGTGGGGGAGGTTACCCATATGCATCTTTAGGGGCATGCTACAGCATTTCTTTGTGTTTGCATTACTGTACAACTGTCCTGCAGTGTTTGTGCTACTGAAATGCTGTCATGGCTTAGTGGTTCAGTATGGTGACTATAATGCACAGTATCCTGGGTTCGAGCCCTGTCACTGCTTTTTATTTTCATGCTGGGCAGAGTAGACTGCTTAAGGGACAGGAAAGCTAATATGAGCATGTTTACCTGTCTTTGCTCAACTTTGCCCGACCTTGCCCAAAATTGCTCAACATTGCCTGATATTGCGCTAGTTAGCAAGGGAAATTTTGTTTAAATATACTAAATATTGGTAAAAGCTGCTTAGCACTGCTTTATATTGCTTAAAACATGGCAATCATGCCTCAGGTGGTGCTGCTTATGTCGGATGCACATATTACACTCCCTATACATGTTTGGAAACAGGTAGTGTCAAGTTAGGCATCCCTTTTATTTTATGTGCGAGTCAGAGGGAGGTATAATTTCCAGGGTTCCTACTGAGCCAGTGTATGTGCTATGTGTTGCCTCCTTCTGCCTACTGGGGCAGGCTCAGGTTGTCCCTCCTCCGAGTCACGCTGTGCCTGTGCAGGCCTTGGCAATGGTGAGGGACTGTTTGGCCCTGCCCCATGCTGTTCCTGCTGCAGCTGTTTTCACAGGATCATATTGTGCAGCATGGCACATACCATGACAATTTGGGTACATGTAGTTGGTGAGTACTGCAAGGCTCCACCAGATGTGTCCAGGCACCGGAACCGTGACTTGAGCATCCCAAACACACACTTGATTACATTTTGTGTTTGGGCGTGTGCCTCATTATGGAGTTCTTGTTCAGGTGTGTGTGTGCATTTCTGATGGCTGTCATCAGCCACGGCTCCAGTGCATATCCAGCATCCCCCACTAGGTGACTCTCAGGGATGTCTCCACTGGCAAATGTCTGGTACAGCTGTGTCAGATGCCAGATATGGGAATCGTGGTTTCTTCCAGGGCAGCCAGCACACACATTCAGTATTATGCCCTGGGCATCGCACACAACCTGGCAGTTGATGGAGTGGAAGCCCTTGCAGTTGATGTAGGCCCTACCTCGCTCACCAGCTGGTGCTTTGATGTGTATGTGCGTGCAGTCAGTTGCACCCACTACCTCAGGGTATTCTGCTATTTGCTGGAAGAGACGCATATTGCTGGCCAATACCTCACAGGAATTGGGGAAGTATACATGATCACCGACATGTGCTGACATGGCATTCAGGAACTGGTGCAGTACCCTGGATGCTGATGCCTGTGATATCCCCATCATATCACCAGTTGTTCTCTGGAAGGTACCTGTTGCTAGTATTCTTAGGCCAACACATACCTTGGTTTCCACTGGGATAGGTTCCCCTCTGTTGGTTCTGTGTGTGAGGCGTGGCCTGCACAGCTCAACAATTTGCTGCAGGAGGTCTCTGTCCACTCTATAGCGCTCCACTATCTCCAGCTCATGTAGCGCCTGGTAGGTTACCCTGGGTATGTACACTCTTCTCCTCACTGTGGGTTGCTCAGCAAAATTCACATTGGCACCACCCTCAGCATCTTGCCTATGTTGCCTTATAATAGCAATGGCAGACCCTAACATTTTTTTGTCTCAGTTGAGCTTTTTAAGTTTTCACTTCTCTTTGTAGACTGCAGTGTTGCAGTGTTTCTGAGAAAAACATGGGGGAATGTTGTTTGCAGAGTTTTAAGTGCTGGGCTGGGCTGGGCTAGTGTACTGCCTGTGTAATTGGCTGATTCTGATTGATTTCACCTGGCAGGTCTGCTAGTTCTCCTTGCTTAACTTCCTACTACTTCTTTTCCTTCCTTTTCCTTTTCAGTTTCCACAGGGGGCAGCGACACGCAAACAAGTGCAAACACGCGCACACGCACACACACACAGGCTTACACAGGCTTACACTGCCTTACACAGGCTTACACAGGCTTAGGCAGGTGCACATGCACGCCCACAGACTTAGATAGCCTTACACAGGCTTACTTGGATGCACACACGTGCACGCAGGCTTAGACGGGTTTACAGGTGCGCACACATGCGCACACAGTATAAGCATCTTTGCAAGAAACTTTGGTGATATCCACGGCATACACCTTCGGTTTCTGAGTTTCAGTTAAGACAACTGTAGACACTCCTCTTCCAGTCCTGAGTCACTTACAGCAAACACATGCCACTCTGCTCCAATAAGCTTACAGTCTTTGATACATACCCCCTCATGATGTCACCTATTTTCTACTCTGTTACTCCCCTAATCCTACTCTTACACTCTAGGGACATGGTTCTCATGGCAGACCATTCATCTGCATGGCAGATGAATATTTTTAATAAAATGCCTATTTTTGGCTTTTATTTTTTTTTCTGGTTTTTAGAGTGCCGCACGTTTGCGTGGTGCTGCGCTACGCTTAAACATCGGAGATCGGGGAAAAAAATATTTTTTATTATTTTGCAACAGATAAAAATGCCAATGGCCTTATATTTGGCCATCGGCATGCTTCCTCAACTGGATGCATCCTTTATTTGGAGCTGTCATAGCTCCGTTTTGCTATTAGCAGAATGGTACTCCGTTACCAATGAAGTACATTTCTGCAAATAACACTACTCTTACTCGGACAGGTTAGTGTTTCCTGGATCGCAAATTTACCTCATTTGCATAGCTTTCAGCAGCAAATGAGGTCATTTGCATAACATAACACTGTCTGTGCAAGCGTAGTCTTAGGAGCTCTCATGCATGCCCCTGCCAGCTGTTCCTGGATCGCTCGACAGACATATTGGCTGTCTGGAGTCTTACTCTACTCTTAGACTCCGTGCAAGCCTTCGTGAATCCGGCCCAATGTCTTTTAAACTGTTTGCAGCTAGGAACAGAATGATGATGAGTAAAGTCAGTCAGTTCTAAGTGAGGCTGCACAGACACCGCATCATCAAAATAATCAACCCCACAGTGTTATCTGGCATCTGTACAGCCTCAGATCAAATGTCTGGAAACACCATAAAATGGGTGG
Source organism: Protopterus annectens (assembly GCF_019279795.1). Taxonomy (NCBI): domain Eukaryota; kingdom Metazoa; phylum Chordata; order Ceratodontiformes; family Protopteridae; genus Protopterus; species Protopterus annectens. Next base: position 887,941,128 of record NC_056746.1, on the reverse strand, counting down.
AGCACAGAAAGAGAGAGATAGAACAGGAATCCTTAAAAATATAAAAATAAGGCATCAAAGGTAGAAATACAGAATAAGAAAAGTCACAAGCATACCAGCCTTGCCGCAGGAGCATACAGCTGTGTGTGGTAGGTGCACACATCAAGTCCTGGGCGATCAACTGGATACTGAAAAAATACAGTAATTGGTACTTTTCAATGTTTTTGTATTTTTGTTTTTTTTGTTTTTTGTTTTTTCCTACATTCATCCGATCATTCAGATCATGATTGCAGCTCCCTAAATGCTTACCCACTGAAAATGTTTCTAAAGTCAGGAGTGCTCACAGGACCTGTGGGCATTAGGTGCTTTCTGTTAAGGCACAAATAGCAGAATGACAGGTATGGCACTGTAAACACAAATTAGTTGATGACCTTGATATGAGTTGTCAGTTGATAGCTGCAGTGTTTTGTTTTTTTGTTTTTTTTTAGTTTTTTTGGTTTGTTTTTGTTTAGCTGTCATAATAATATAACCCTTATGTACTTTAAATAAAATTTATAATGATGTGGTACCTCTTACTGGTACCACATCATTATAAATTATACATTATAAATTTTATTTAAAGTACATAATGGTTATATTATTGTGACAGCTACTAAGTAGGGCAGGACCAGCTTGAATGTCACACTGATGGGGGAAGGGATATGAATTTAACATGTGTACCAATAACACTTTGTTTTACAGCACAATATACCACTCCCATGCCTGATAAAAAGTATATATATATTTAGAAAGCTTGTGAGGAAATGATTAATCTATTTTTGTTTTACTTGGATCGCTTGTCTGTGTACTTAATAAAGGATTTTCGACTGGAAACAGACTGCCTGCCTTACTTGGATTGCTTTCAGATACTTAGTAATGCTGTACAATTATATATTTTGTATTATTTTTTGTTTTTTGTTTTGACTTAAGACGAGTTTAAGTTCGCCACTTCTACTACTATTGTCTGATCTGATTAATATACAGTGAGTAACTAGAAATATATGGACTGAAAATCTTCCACACAGAGAAATTTCTTACACTGTTTTGTTTTTGGACCCACTACACTTGTTTAGTGGGTTGTTTTGAGACTTCGAGGATACCACAGAGATTACTTGTTTTCTGCTTAAAATATCCATACACTTATGCACCTCATGGAGTGCTGTGGTTATGCTTCAAAATCAGGAAAAAGTGACACTTGTTCAGAGCTTCCCCTAGCACAAGACCCAATCTTAGAACTGCTTAGGGGTGCTTACTAAAGCCTTATTTAGGACACCCTAAGCACTTTTAAGATCAGGTCTCGTGCTAGAACCTAACAACATTCAGCAAAGACTGGCAACAAGTAAATCAGCTTTTAATAGCTATTAGACCTTCATTCTGCCACACTTAACAAACAGAAAGTGAGGCAGAACAAAGTATCTAACAGCTGTTTACCCCCTGACAGAGGAGTTTGTAACTCTCAGCTGTCCCTGATGATGCAGAATGTCCCTGATTTTGCCTTGTATTTTGCTCTGACTGTTGTAAAATTTTTGTTTTTTTAATAATTATTAAAGACTACAGTCAATAATGTTACTCATTTAAAAACTGTCACTGATTTTTACCCCCCCCCCCCCGTTATTTTTGGATTTGCAACAGGCACTTCAATTATTAAGTAACACACTGAAAAATAATTGTTTAGGGTTGCCAACTGCTCTTGCTTCTGTGATAACAACTATTCCTTGCAACTCTGACAGTAGTCACCTAAGTGACCACTGATTGAATGTTACTTCAGTTGTATATACAGCAAATCACTTGCATTTATAATTGCAAATAACATATAAATGTATTGTCCCTATTTTGTTATTCTACTATGCACAACTATATGTATTCTTTAGTCTAGGTATAATTTTCTATTTGTATTTTGCACCCAGGTATCATGGCTGAAAAGGGGCTGTTGACTAGTCCACTTACCTAGGTATAAATGAAATAATTAATAAATAAATAAATAAGCTGAGAGGTATGTTGCTGTCTGGCAATGTTCACTGAGTGCTTTACCAACTTTCATAGCCTGTAAAAACACTTTGCACTCCTACACGTTGTCTTTCTTTTCTTTCTTTATCCCTGTAACAGGTAGTTCACAGAGTAAATAAATCTTCATGCACTAAGAATTATGGCTGAGTATCTGATTATAACTTTGTATTATGTGTCCTTGACATGCACGTCAAGAGTCATCTCTTGAACTTCTCTCCTGAATTTAATTTCTTGTCATCCATATCTCAAATGCATAGTAATCTAGTTATGAGCAGAGACCCAGTCATAATCCTCTCTTTAGCAATATTACAATAGTGCAAACATACTGTACTATTCATGTCTTTCTTTCCATACAAGCTCAAATTAGACATTTAATTTTTCTAGTTATCTTGAAAACTGGGTTCTGGGGATGTATCTCCTTATTAATCCAGTCAGAATTAAGTTGACATCTGTCAGCTATAAATCACTTTCTGATGACCTATTTTAAGAATTAAATATTACTGACTTACACAGTAAATGCCGTGATGACATGAGTTATGTTAAAAACAAAGGTGTCATGTTTGACCAAGATATTTCATTCTAAACCCAGAATAATGCTATAAGCTTAACTAGCAACTACATCACGAAGGCTTGCACGGAATCTAACAGTAGAGTAAGACTCCAGACAGCCAATATGTCTGCCGAGCAATCCAGGAACAGCCGGCAGGGGCGTGCATGAGAGCTCCTAAGACTACCTTTGCACGGACAGTGTTATGTTATGCAAATTACCTCATTTGCTGCTGAAAGCTATGCAAATGAGGTAAATTTGCAATCCAGGAAACACTAACCTGTCCGAGTAAGAGTAGTGTTATTTACAGAAATGTACTCCGTTGGTAACGGAGTGCCGTTCTGCAAATAGCAAAACGGAGCTATGACAGCTCCAAATAAAGGATGCATCCAGTTGAGGAAGCATGCCAATGGCCAAATATAAGGCCATTGGCATTTTTATCTGTTGCAAAATAATAAAAAATATTTTTTCCCCTGATCTCCGATGTTTAAGCATAGCGCAGTGCAGCGCAAACGTGCGGCGCTCTAAAAACCAGAAAAAAAATAAAAGCCAAAAATAGGCATTTTATTAAAAATATTCATCTGCCATGCAGGTGAATGGCAGGATGAAGACAACATGGCTACTGAGTAGTGGTTGCTAAGGGGGAAGCTCAGTCTGAGAGATGTAACCAAGCATCACCAGGCAATCCTATGCAAATGAGGATAAGGATAGTGAATCCCAATTTTGCCTGCCATGTGAACCATGTCCCTAGAGTGTAAGAGTAGGATTAGGGGAGTAACAGAGTAGAAAATAGGTGACATCATGAGGGGGTATGTATCAAAGACTGTAAGCTTATTGGAGCAGAGTGGCATGTGTTTGCTGTAAGTGACTCAGGACTGGAAAAGGCGTGTCTACAGAAACCGAAGGTGTACACCGTGGATATCACCAAAGTTTCTTGCAAAGATGCTTACACTGTGTGCATGCGTCTGCACGTCTGTAAACCCGTCTAAGCCTGTGTGCACATATGTGCATCCGTGTAAACCTGTGAAAGGCTGTTTAAGCCTGTGTGCGTGCATGTGCACCCACCTAAGCCTGTGTACGCCTGTGTAAGCCCGTGTAAGCCTGTGTAAGCCTGTGTGCACGCGTGTGAGCATGTTTGTGCTTGTTTGCGCGTCGCTGCCCCCTGTGGAAACAGAAAGGGAAAAGGAAGGAAAAGAAGTAGTAGGAAGTTAAGCAAGGAGAACTAGCAGACCTGCCACGTGAAATCAATCAGAATCAGCCAATTACACAGGCAGTACACTAGCCCAGCCCAGCATTTAAAACTATGCAAACAACATTCCCCCTTGTTTTTCTCAGAAACACTGCAACACTGCAATCTACAAAGAGAAGTGAAAACTTAAAAAGATCAACTGAGACAAAAAAATGTTAGGGGCTGCCATTGCTATTATAAGGCAACATGTGCAAGATGCTGAGGGTGGTGCCAATGTGAATGTTGCTGAGCAACCCACTGTGAGGAGACGGAGAAGAGTGTACAGACCCAGGGTAACCTACCAGGGGCTAAATGAGCTGGAGATAGTGGAGTGCTATAGAGTGGACAGAGACCTCCTGCAGCAAATTGTTGAGCTGTGCAGGACATGCCACACACACAGAACCAACAGAGGGGAACCCATCCCAGTGGAAACCAAGGTATGTGTTGGCCTAAGAATACTAGCAACAGGTACCTTCCAGAGACCAATTGGTGATATGATGGGGATATTACAGGCATCAGCATCCAGTGTACTGCACCAGTTCCTGAATGCCATGTCAGCACATGTCGGTGATCATGTATACTTCCCCAATTCCTGTGAGGTATTGGCCAGCAATATGCGTCTCTTCCAGCAAATAGCGGAATACCCTGAGGTAGTGGGTGCAATTGACTGCACGCACATACACATCAAAGCACCAGCCGGTGAGCAGGGTAGGGCCTACATCAACTGCAAGGGCTTCCACTCCATCAACTGCCAGGTCATGTGTGATGCCCAGGGCATAATACTGAATGAGTGTGCTGGCTGCCCTGGAAGCTACCATGATTCCCATATCTGGCATCTGAAGCAACTGTACCAGACATTTGCCAATGGGGACATCCCTGACAGTCACCTAGTGGGGGATGCTGGATATGCACTGGAGCCATGGCTGATGACAGCCATCAGAAATGCACACACACCTGAACAAGAACTCCATAATAAGGCACACACACAAACACGAAATGTAATCGATCATGTGTTTGGGATGCTCAAGTCATGGTTCCGGTGCCTGGACACATCTGATGGAGCCTTGCAGTACTCACCAACTACATGTACCCAAATTGTCATGGTATGTGCCATGCTATACAATATGATCCTGTGAAAACAACTGCAGCAGGAACAGCATGGGGCAGGGCCAAACAGCCCTCCACCATTGCCAAGGCCTGCACAGACACAGTGTGACTCGGAGGAGGAACAACCTGAGCCTGCCCCAGTAGGCAGAATGAGGCATGCCCAGTATGCCTTGGCAAAGAGGCAATGCATAGCACATACACTGGCTCAATAGGAACCCTGGAAATGATACCTCTCTCTGACTCGCATATAAAATAAAAGGGATGCCTAACTTGACACTACCTATTTCCAAACATATATAGGGAGTGTAGTGTGTGCATCCAAATTAAGCAGCCCTGCAGCATCACCTGAGGCATGATTGCCATGTTTTAAGCAACATAAAGCAGTGCTAAGCAGCTTTTACCAGTATTTACTATATGTAAACAAAATTGCTTGTGCTAACTAGCGCAATATCAGGCAATGTTGAGCAATGTTGGGCAAGGTCGGGCAAAGTTGAGCAAAGACAGGTAAACATGCTCATATTAGCTTTACTGTCCCTTAACCAGTCTGGTCTGCCCAGCATGAAAATAAAAAGCAGTGACACGGCTCGAACCCAGGATACGGTTCACTATAGTCACAGTACTGAACCATTAAGCTATGATAGCATTTCAGCAGCGCAGATACAGCAGGACAATTGTACAGTAATGCAAACACAAATAAATGCTGTACCATGCCCCTAAAGATGCATATGGGTAACCTCCCCCACAGGCCTATGCAGACAGAGAACATCAGGCCAAGCGGTGTGATTTGGGTTGTGTAGGCTATGAAGTTGCAATCTAATATTTGTGGCATTGGACCCTAAGAAGTGTAGTACAGTAGTATGCCTCAAGCCAGTACGATAGGCAACAGTACAGACTGAAATGGTGTACCGTACATAGCAGTGCAGGCATAGCAAATGTGTATAAGTGTCAGGTGAACCCCTCATCCTATGTACACCCACAGTAACAATCAAGTGTGCTCCTGGGAAGAAATGTACAAAGAATAGCTGTCCCCCCTGTATGTAGAAATGTTGATAAGTCTATGCAAAGTGTCTCATGGAAGCCCTGCAGGCACAGCATGATCCCTGTTGATCAATGACACAAAGGTGAGGCCTGCTGTAAAAATACAACTTGATTTTCCATACACATATAGTATAAATGTCTATACTGGGTGTGCTCAGACACTCCAACAAATGTAGTGGATTTCATTCAGCATCACACTGAAAGATCATACTGGGCATGCTCACACACTTATGCCAAATACGGAGGTGATAATAAGGGATCTATGGACAAATGTGGATAGACATCTCTACCTCCAGAAACACATTCGCAAAGTTGTCAGAAAGTCATGCTATGTGTTCACACAAACTGCCAAGGTCTGTGCATGTAGGTCAAAGGAGGTTCCCACTAATCATCAGTCATCAGACCCGTCAGAGAGTACCACAACACACTTACAATGAATCTGACTAGGCACATTCAACAGCCAGAAAGACCACTGAAGTACCCTAACAAGAGGATTACTGGCCTCAAACAGTTGCCCCATGCAACAAGACTGAATGTAACCCAATCTGTTCTCTGTTGCATAGTGTCTACTCAGGAGATCTCTGCCCAACAGACAGGTCCATGTCATGGCTACACTCAGATCTGTTTTGAGTTACAGCTCAATGGCAATAAATATACAGACCCAACTGATATTGCCAACATCCTGGCAGATAGGATCAGTGATAACTTTACCCCCCTCTCACCAATGAAAGAGCACATCTCTATAATGGAAGACTGCAAAGTTGCTGTCATCACGGCTGCACAGGTCTCCAAAACCAGTATCACAGCAGCGATGGGAGCAGATAACTTCACAGGCTGTGTTCCACACAAACCACAGAATGAACAGGCACCACACTGACGTACCATGTGCAGTCATAGCCTCACCTCATGCTTTGTGCCTGTTGAATGGTGCACAGTGACGGTTATCCCACTACACAAGGGTGGAGACATCACGGACCCCAGGAACTAGCGCCCCATTCGCCTGATGAGCCCGCTCTTCAAGGCCATGCAATGTATCATCATACAACATATAAAAAATTACATTTGTAATCCCCAAACCCTGGGCCACAACCATGTTGGGTTTGTAAAATGCAGATCATGTCTCCTAAACCTGATAGGTGACATTGAAGCAGTCAACAGAACTGTCGACAAGGATAAGGTGGTTCACACAGCCTATGTTGATCCTGCCACAGCTTACAACACCACCCCACACTCTGGAAATATAGATAAACCCACTAAACTAGGTATAAATTGCTATGTCACAAGATGGGTTGCCAACAGGCTTACTGACAGAACACACACTGTGAAAGTAGCAGACTCCAAGTATGACTTTGTACCAGTGATGAGTGCAGTACCACAAGGTCCAGTCCGGTGTCTTGTCCTGTTTAGTATCTACTTCCCTGAAGTAAACTTTAACATGGAAGGTCTGTGGCTACTGAAGTTTCCAGAGGACTGCAAACTAGGAACCATAATTGTAAACACTAAAGATGTGGGCATCCTACAAAAGGGCCTCACTGAGACAGATGGCTGTTGTCAAAGCCATGGGATCTAGCTCAATGCCAAAAGGTACATTGTCATCCCCTTTGTTAAAAACTCTGTAGCCAGGAACTACAACATAGGCGGTAGTATACACTTGACCTCATCACAAAATGTGTCTCATGCAGAACAGAAGAGGACATTGTTCCCCACTACTCATCACTCACTAGAACTATAATAGAGTACAACACCACTTTTGCTATGTACCTCACAAGACAACTACAACAACTGGAAAGCCTGCAGCAATACCTCACAAAGAGCATTAGTGGCCTGAAATACATGCCATACACAGACCATCTCAAAATGCTCCATCTGTACTCCCTTGCATATCGCCTACTCAGATGTGTTCACTGCCTAACATACAAAGCTATGTCAAACACAGAGCTGTTGGACATGCACCACGTAAAACACTCACAATCCCTCTGACCACAAGTGAAATCCAAAAGGAAGGGGTGTACCCATTTACCTTATGGATACCCACACCTTCAGGTTAGTGGCACAGCATGAGGCCTTGGAGACCATGCAAGTGCAACTAACATTGGGTAAAGCTGCTCATCAGATTGTAGCCTGCTACAGATCACCTACCTTGTCACAGGAACCTCACTCAGTATTCCTGAGAACAGTGGAAAATATAAAGGTCCTATCAAACACCAATATATGAGGTGATTACAACTACCCAAACAATGAGTGGAAGAATTACTTGTGTACAACGTCCTTTGCCCAATGTTTCCTAGAGTTTAAAAGCTCTAACACCCTGGAACAGCTGGTCACCATGCCCACTAGAGGTGACACCATACTGGACATGATCATCACCAACATGGGGGACCAGTGTTCCACAACAGAGATAAAACCCTCGCTAGTAATATCAGATCATAAAGTAATTACACTGGACACCCACATCCCGCCCCCCACCCCCACCCAGTCAATGAAACCACCGAGAAGGCATTTTCAAAAGCAAACTGCACATGTCCCAAGACCAAAGTGGAAAGTTCCAAAGCTCTCTTGCTATAGGATAATGGTATACAATCTGCCGAATCAGTTACAAATGCATCCTATGAGCATCTACAGGGATGCATGGATCGAGACATCACAAATAAAACCAAGATGCACTCCTCCAAAAATAAGAAAACAATCTGGTGGTCGATGCCCATAAATAAGCTAGACAACAGAAGGAGGAAACTAACACCTGATAGAGCCAACTTCACTAAAGGAAAGGCATCACTGATCATTATTAGGAAGAAACAATGATCGCTCATAAAATAATTCAAGGACAGTTTCAAAAGACAAACTGCCAAGGACTTTAAGAATAACAACCACAAAGCCTGCGGTAGCTATACCAGACATGTAGCTGTCAACTTCCAAATATGCTGTCAGCTACTGACAAACGGCAAGAAATGCACTGAACCAACTTTCATTGCCCACATCCTGGGGGACAAGTTCAGTGTAAACTTCCCCCCATCACCCCCAAAAGGGCCTGTGTCCATCACTGAAGGATGCAGAGCCCCAGACGTCATGGACATGCAGGTAAAGACAGCCCTCTCCAAAGCCAAGAACACAGCATCAATGGGACTGGATGGTGTCCCAGGCTGCATCTTACACTAGGCCCAAAAGGAACTACACCCTCACCTACATTCACTGCCCAGACTCAGTTGTACCACAGGGTATGTACCCAAAGAATGGCATACACTAACATTCATCCAGCTCCACAAAGGAGGTGCCACAACAGAAACTGGAAACCATTGCCCTATATGCCTACTCAGCCTGGTCTACAAAGCTATTAAGCAAACTGTCATGGAACCCATAAACAGAGACATTGGGGACAGCCAGACACTGGACTCTACACAACCTCGCCTTGTTAAAGGCAGATCCTGCCTCCTAAATATGGTTGACTTACTTCAAACAGTTACCAAGGACATAGATGGAGGTGAAAGTAGTCCACACAGCCCACCTGGACCTCACTAAGGACTTTTTACACCATTCCCCACTCTGTCATCATGGACACGCTTACCAGCTTGAGCATTAACAGCTATGTCACAGGATGTGTGGCCAAGTGGCTCACAGATCAAACACACATGTTCAGAGTTGCGGGTGTCATGTCCAACTCTAACACAGTCACAAATGGCATCCCACAGGTCTTCACCCTGGGACCCCACCTGTTCAGTAGACACTGCTCAGAGGTACAGGCAAGCACGGGAGGAGTATGGCTGAATAGGTTTGCAGATGACTGCTAACTGTGGTCCATAATTGACTCTATGGCTGACACACACATCAACCAGAAGGGGCTTACAGAGACAGATACCTGGTGTCAAAACAATGCCCCAAGAAGAATGCCAAAGAATGCATAGTCATCCCCTTTGGCTAAAACAAAGTGCAAACAAATTACCACATAGGTGGTACTCCAGTATGTATGGAGAAAGTCATGAAGGCCCTGGGGACACAGTTAGATAGTAAACTCTCCTTTGATGATCACATGGCCAAAGTGTTTAGACATTCCTTCTATGTAGCCCATCCAATGTCACCTAATGTAACCCACTTTGTCTAGTCTGATGATGTCACCATCCTACAAATATATCTGTGGAAAATAGAACTCACAGTAATGTGTATAGCATGTTGTGTAAATGCGTACACTTGTAGTATCATAAACCAGTTAGGTAGGGGATTGAATCCTGCACTTGACGTGTGTGCGTGTCTGTTTGTGTGTGATCTCCTTGGAGAGGAATGACCTTTTAGGAGAGTACTCAAACACCTTAAAAGTGGTATACTAATCTTTTTCAGGTCTGATGATGTCACCATGCTACAAATATACCTGTGGAAAAAAGAACTCACAGTAATGTATATAGCGCGTCGTGTAAATGTGTAATCATGTAATAACATAAACCAGCTAGGTAAGGGTTTGAATCTTGTGCTTAACAGGTGTGTTTGTGTGTGATCTCCTTGGAGAGGAGCAACCTTTTTGGAGAGTACTCAAACACCTTAAAAGTGGTATACTAATCTTTGTCAGGTCTGATGATGTCACCATCCTGCAAATATACCTGTGGAAAAAAGAGCTCACAGTAATGTGTATAGCGCGTCGTGTAAATGTGTACTCCTGTAGTATCATACATCAATTAGGCTTGAATCCTGCACTTTACAAGTGTGTGTCTGTTTGTGTATGATTTCCTTGGAGAGAACTTTTTGGAGAGTACTCAAACACCTTAAAAGTGGTATACTAATCTTTGTCAGGTCTGATGATGTCACCATTCTACAAATATACCTGTGGTCGCAGTAATGTGTATAGCGTGTCCTGTAAATGTGTACTCCTGTAGTATCATAAACCAGTTAAGTAGGGGTTTGAATCCTGAACTTGACAAGTGTGTGTGTGATCTTCTTGGAGAGGAGCAACTTTTTTGGAGAGTACTCAAACACCTTAAAAGTGGTATACTAATCTTTGTCAGGTCTGATGATGTCACCATCCTACAAATATACCTGTGGAAAAGGGAGCTCACAGTAATGTGTATAGCATGTCATATAAATGTGTAATCCTGTAATATCATAAACCAGTTAGAAAGGGGTTTGAATCCGGCACTTGACAAGTTTGGGTGTGATCTCCTTAGAGAGGAGCAACCTTTTTGGAGAGTACTCAAACACCCTAAAAGTGGTATACTAATCTTTGTCAGGTCTGATGATGTCACCATCCTACAAATATACCTGTGTAAAAAAGAACTCATAGTAATGTGTATAGTGCATCCTGTAAATGCATACTCCTGTAGTATCATAAACCAGTTAGATAGGTGTTTTAATCCTGCACTTGACAAATGTTTGTGTGTGATTTCCTTGGAGAGGAGCAACCTTTTTGGAGAGTACTCGAACACCTTAAAAGTGGTATACTAATCTTTGTCAGGTCTGATGATGTCACCATCCTACAAATATATCTGTGGAAAAGAGCACTCACAGTAATGTGTATAGCGTGTCGCGTTAATACATACTCCTCTAGTATCATGAAGTCATTAGGTAGGGGCTTGAATCCTGCATTTGGTGAGTGTGTGTGTGTGTGTGTGTGTGTGTGACAATGTTGGTCAATGTGTGGTGGGTTTTGCTTTTACTACTGTATGACACCAGTATGTGCATTGCACATGTGAGGTAGCTGTGTGGCAAATACATATACATACATGTGACCTCAATTATTGCATGTGTGGGAACCCTGCTTTCTCCAAGAACACATCTGTCATCTTTCCAAGAGTGTGCTGCTGCTTTCCAGACCTTAGGTCACATCTGTATGCTTGGGACAAGGCCAGCCACTGCAGTGATCCCTGGCCTAGGTCAACTGTGTCACACACACTCATTATGGTTTCTATAGAATTGTGTGAGTGAGGGTTTATGGCCGAGGTATATGTCAGACCTGTTCAAATGCAGCAAAGTCTATCAATGATGGCTATTCATTATAGGTTTACAACAACCTTTGTGGATATGCATGCAGACCCCTTATTGCTTATGTGATCCACAGAGGGATTTAAAAATACCTTTGGAAATGTGATTATCAAAGGAGAGATGACATACCACTTGGTTGCATGTACACATCGGTACCTGTTCTTCATGTTGGTGGCTACTATCTATGTGGTACTGTGGGGATACTATGTTCCGTAAAGGTGGATGACTATGCTTTGGTTGGCTTATAGCTTTACAGCATGGGTTTGACAACAGGGATCTGTCTGTGTGATACCCTTGTGGAGGATGTGTGTGTCATCTGGAGAATGCATTATAGGCCACAGTATGCATTACCAGACATGGACAGACATATCCCTACTGTGACTGCTTGTACCTAAGAGAGCTATATGCCAAACAGGAGTGGTCTCAGTAATGTGTGCAGGTGAATACCACTGGTTACTGGCATAGTATAGTACCTGAAGGATCCAAATGTTACTGTGTGTCCTACATCTGTGTGTCAGTTGTCAAGACATCATCTAACGATTGGTTATGCTCAGGCTGTTGAAGTTATGTATGCTACCAGAATGCAAAACAATGACAGATAGTAACAGTATCACACACAGCACAGTGTCAAACCATTTCATACACACATGTGTAGTCAAGTTCCGAAATGTGTGTAGTACAATGCATACTGGCCACCAATCGAGACTATGGAGTGTTACTGTGTAATACAGGGCATGTCACCCTGCCCATGTGTCCACTATGCATGTACATGCAGACAGTGCACCTCCACCATGTTCACAAATGTACACCTGCAAATCTGTGCCACACACATCCCACACATACTGTCTACTCTCTAACACATGCTGCCAATACTACACACATCAGCCAAGTGGCACATGGGCAGACAATACACTATTGGAACTAACCCTGGTGTAAACATTACTACATTGACAATCATAGCTTAAATGCATCATGCCTGCTCAGCTACACCTTCAAGCATATCATTACACTCTACTGCTGACAACATGCTAACATTACTATACTGCTATAAAGTCACCCCGTGCATCAGCACCATGGTAGCCTGTTCCTGCATCGATGTTACAGATGACAGGAAGTGGCACAGGTTTCATCATATGCACAGGGTGTGTTGTTGGTTTGCCAGAGGCCTACAGTGAGCCATACAATCGACATGTGTGTGTGTGTGTGTGTGTGTGTGTGTGTGTGTGTGTGTGTGAGGGCCAAGAGTACTGCTATGGGCCAATGTTGATGTAATGTGTGCGGGTATGTGGTAGCCCTAGGTGTCTTCTTTATGTGTGTGTGTGTGTGTCTGCATGCACACAGTTCCACCATGTGGCTGCCATATACGGGTATTTGTGGGACAGCCACACACTGTACCTGCCAGGCTTTACAGATCACCATCTCTGGCCACGCATACGGTACCTGTGCCTGGCAGGGGTGCTACTGACACTATCAGGTACCAAGCCTGACTGGGTGCTATACCCAGAGGTAGATGTACACTGGACCCAGGTCCCTGCTAGGACTGTCCAGTGCCACGTGCACGTGGTCTTTTAGGACGGTCTATGGACAGCCCACCCCCAACATTGCTGGGGCTGGTACTGGCACTACGGGAGCGGCTGTGACTTGTGGGACATCCGCGGCGACTGCCAGCTGCTGATGTTGCTGGCATATGTCCACATCGATGACTCAACCATCCCACAATGTCCTGACACATGGACATGACATTGCGGAGGACATCAAATGTCTCACCCCAACGTCTATCAGTGAACACAGTCTAATGACGGATGGCACCTGCTAGGTCACAAATACTGTCAATTATGGTGGTATGTGCCCTCTGTGTCTTTAGTCCCTGTCTGGTGTACCGTTCCATACGTGCCTGTGCCTCCATGATAGCCTGGAACATGCATGAGGTTGTAAGACCTGTGGCACATCTGCCAGTGGCATGATGAGCAGCAGTGCTCCGATGAGAACCCCTGGACATCTGCCTATGTGGTACCCTTCCAGACATCTGGGTATGACCACTGTGTCGGGATGCATGTGCCATAGATACCACACTGTCCTGGCCAATTTCGGCTGTACGCTGTCCCTCAGCTAAGGTCATTGGTGATGGATGTATTGGCAGTATGACTATGTGCATGGATGGGGTGGACACTTGTGTACTGTCGATTGGTGGCCCAACGACAGACCCTGGCAAGCATGCCTGTGCCTCAACACACCTATCATCATTATCACTATTATGCTCAGTGACATCAGTTTCCCTGCTGCAGTGAACCAGCCCAAAATCAGCACCTGTGAGAGGAAGACAGGAAACACACTTTACGACCTGTACATGATGTCGGCACTCATGCACACATGCACAATGAACACATGCACATGTGAACACATGCACACATGAACACATGCACAATGAACACATGCACACGTGAACACATGCAAACGTGAACACATACACACGTGAACATATCCACACATGCACACATGAACACATGCACATGTGAATACATGCACACAAATACACTCCTCACTAAAACAGACACACGCGCACACATACACACACACACACACACACACACACACACACACACACACACACACACACACACACACACACACACACCACCACCAGCAATCCAGAACATACTCAATAGCATGTGATGGTGGGGTACAGTATCACATGCCAAACATTTATATCAAACGTGACAGCATGCAGGACGTGTGTTGCTCAACAGCATGCAGTGTGAGTGTAGACAGCCATTGCTAATAACAGTATACATGGCTTTGATGCATGCGTGTTTTGTTCAGTGATTGGCCTCACCCTGGAACGCAATGTGTACATGGACACAACATTGCTGTGCAAGTATTAAAAGATCTGCAATGCCCTGTGCACCATCACTCACAGGTATACATACCATGGCTGGATGTGTATCTGCGTGTCACATAGATATCCATTTCTGATTAGAGCATCTGTGTCTTTAGCAGATAATTGTGGACACAGGTTTAGCACATGCATGCTATGTATACACACAGGATGAGTGGTGCATGTATACCTGATGGGATACCATTGCTCAACGTAGCCATTGTACAGTGGTTATGGCGAGTGTAGGACATATTGTGGACAGGCCAGTGCCAGCCATGACATGGCATGCTACCACACAACTGCAACATTAAACATCACACATACACAATGTGTGTCATGTGACCTATACACTCAATAGCATTACAAGACATGTGTGTCACTTTGTACAAATGGTGATTGCTATGCATATTGTGTATAGGTGCATATGTTTGCACACACACAACATTGAGGTGTATAGCAATTAATGATATGTGTAGTACTGTGGCCACTGTAACTGGATTGGGTGTAGTACCATGAGCCATCATCATGCAGCAGCATGTGGTCACTCAAGGTTACTAATGTGTGCCAGACTTGCACATAGCATGCTGTACCTGAACTGCAGTACCATGGCTTACATTCACCATTTCATGGCCAGTTGTTACATGGGTTTGTAAGGTGCCCAATAGGGGGCATTGCCTAACATGAATGCGTTGAGTTGAAGAATGTCACACAGCCACATGAGAGGCCTCTACCCCTCAGGTATATTATGTGTGCTGTGTGGATGACATTTGCGATACTGGAGTGTGACCTTACAATGGGTGTCTGAATATGCCATGTGTAGCATATTAACGTGTACTGCATATGACACAGTTGTGTATGATGTGTGCATGTGTATCGACTCAGCATATCCAACGTCCACTACAGTGTTGCCAAAATTGTGTGGGATGCTCTGTGTATTGCATGTGTTTGAGGCAGCTACTCACGTTACTGAGATGTTCATAGTCTCACAGCAAACATGCACAGCATGCATTATGCGCTGGTGTGTGACATGTACATGGCCTACACCTCACCTATGACATGCACATTTAATTAGAAATATTAAATCTAGAACACACTCACCAGCATGGGTCTGCTACCTTGCTGTCACACCAGAGGGACCTACAAGGATATAAGACAGTTTGTCAGTGGCAGCAACTGTGGCATTGCTACTGTGTGTTTGCAATCTTACAGTAGTACGACTGTTGACAGTCACAGGCCTGCAGATTATATTCCTAATTATTATTATTGCACAACACTAGGCACCACATCTTGTAACTACACAGTACACATCTCACATAAGCATGATCTACCAATAGAAGTAACAGTAGTGTACAGCTACGCCATGTTACCTGCACGCTCCATGTCAACTTGCTGGGTGGCTCCAGCCTCCATGATGATACATGTTAGTTGTTGTTGTTGGCCAGGAGCCACCTGGCTCAGGAGCAGCTCCTCCACTCTGGTGAGGGGGGGTGGATAGCTACCCCACAACCTGTGGCAAGCTGTTGTCTACGGATATCAGACGCACTCTGCCGGACACGTCTAATTAAATCACTGCAGTGATGGCGTACTTGCTCATATGTCCGGTTATGCATCCCTATGTCATTTACCCTACGGACAAGATCTTGTCACAGTGCAGTCCACTCATGCTGGTCCTGGCTGGGTCTTGAGAACAGCAGGGCCTAGTGCTGAACCATGGTGGCTGTAATCACTTCCTCCTCTGCTGGGCTATATGAGGGATTACGATGGTGGGCCATGACCCTGGAAGACAATGAAACAATATGTGTGAGCAAGTTAAGTGGCACACTTAACATTCTAAAGGACAGATATCAGTTAACTGCCATATATAGCAACCTATTGGCTGTCAAAGGATACACACTTTCAATACCACATATCAGTGCTCAACCCACAACCGCCTGACAGTGCCTGGCATACTCTATATTATCAAACCATGTTTTGCACAGCAACAAAGATAAACCAGTATGTAAGACTGTACAACAGTACATGGCACACTGTATGCGATACAATGCACCACCTAGCCACAGGGGGTATATATCAACCTAATGCATAACGTAACATGTAATCCATTGCAATGATTGTAAAGTCCAATTACAGTATTACCAGTATACCACACTAGTAATTGATGGCAAACCCTTGCCTAACATATGTGCTCATTCATTAATATAGGTGGCATACCGGTGTACTAGACTATACATGTTGCTAGATATGCACCTATATCCTGTAACACACATATGACCAAGGCCATGGTACAGGCATATACACACACACATCAGACATACATACCAGACACAAAGGTATGGCAACCCAGATGACCTTTACCTGTGTACCATACAGTACTGTGTGTCAGTAGTTACAAGACCTTATGCCTGAGGTATGTCATCTGTGAGGACTACGGGGAACAAACAGAACAGTGGTTCCAAGACATGTGGACATACACCATACTGTGCTGTTTAGGCATACAGCTTCAGGTAGTACTACAGTTCATTCAGGGGTTGGATTCACCAGCAGTAACACTCAATAAGCATACATGTACTGCTGTAGCCTACAATGGGACACCTCAGTTGACACCAACGGACTAAGTCAGACCGTATGGCATACTACTTTTTCTGCTTAGCAATAGCATACACATCTTTTGCTGGGATCACAGCTAGGACACATAATACCATGACAGAAACAGTTTCCCACTTAGCTATCACACATATACAGAACTCTGACACATTCACCAACACATTCACCATCACACTCAGTTAACCTCACATAGCAATTATTGCAACAAGTACATGTGGGTGTGTATCCGTTCATAGGTAGGTTATAGGCTATTGGCCCTAGGACCTATAGATGTCTAGCCATACGCTACCCTGGCCCTTGACACACAGGTAATTTCATTTCACGTGGCCCTGTCAAGCAGAGCCACAGAGGTGATTCCCGGGGTGTATTTCCTATCTCCCATACAATCATCAGGATTATATATGACGACTGCTAATTAGGAGCTTTGTTTGCTATTGATAAGTGGTTTGTTCCAGAGTATGGGATGTCTCTGAGATAGGAATCTATCCCTCCAGCATGTGCTGTTTATTGAACTGACAAGGTTTAGGTCCCTAGAGCATGTAGCTCATAGGGATTGTGATCTGTTTTCCTGGAGCATGTCCAACAGCTCTGGGTTTCACATAGCTTTGCATGTTAGGCAGAGGTCACCTCTGGGTAGGTGGTATGCAACACAGTCTAGCTGTGGTTTTGTGAGACGGTCTGCATAGGGCATCTGTTTGAGGCCGGTATTACTCTTTGTGAGGTATGTCTGTGTCCTTTCCAGTTGCTGTAGATGTCTTGTGAGGTACATACCACATGGGGCATTGTACTCTATAATGGGATTTATGTGTGTAGAGTAGAGGGGAACACTGACCTATATTTCCCTGGATGACACACCTTTTGTGATGACGTGTGCCACATAGACAGATTACATGGCTAGTGTGGCAAAGTGACTATCAAAAGGGAGACTACTGTCCCACTGTGTCCCATGGTCTCATCACAACTTCGGTGTTAAGTAGACTACCACCGATGTGGTAGTTAATGGGTACTGAGTTTTTGCAAGGAGGGATGCCAATGCAGTGTCAACATTGAGCTTGAGTCCATGGCTTTGTCACCAGGCATCTGTTGCAGTAAATATGACCCTCTCTCTCTCTCTCTATATATATATATATATATATATATATATATATATATATATATATATATATATACACACACACATACATATAAACATCCATTGGTGTACATATAGATATACATATAGGCACATATACAGTCCACCTTTCATGGTGGGAATATCAAGTATGGGAAGGTTGTGAGGTATACAGCTATGTCATAATATTGCACAGTGTTGTGCGGAATGCACTGAAGGTGTTCTCAGCCCATGTAGCTTTAGCAGGCCTCACTGGCTGCCACACTGCAAACCTGACGAATCATACCCACAGTGTTTAACCACCACATGTCATATACCAGCACTGTACGCTGTCTGGTTTGCCACACACTACAACCTACATAGAAATATGCACATAACAACCTTCAACAATATATATATATATATATATATATATATATATATATATATATATCCACCTTTCACAAACAGTTGCAGTATGTCCCTTGCTCTATGCACATGTACAAATGCTAATATATCTGACACAGACAGATCTCTCCGTATGTGTGTGCCATACACACACAAGGACCACACTGTTGTAAGTCTATGTACCTCATGGCTGACCTGTTGGGCCTTGCTGCAACATGAACAGGTGTCACATGTGAGCACACAGTAATATTAGAGGGTGTATATATAGCTGCAAATGCTAAATTAGCATACTAGCCTGGTACAGCTGTTGCCAATGCTAAGCTACACGTTAATATGACTATCATGCATTTGTTACTCTGTCGCATCCATGTTTAAATAACTGTATGTGCTACTCCCCCAAACAGACATTGTACACACTACTGTACAGAACACAGATAACATGGAGCAGATGTTTGACATTTAATGCTGAACTACATATGTCACAGTCATATACCACTGCACACAGCTACAGACTGATTTCTCCATGGCAGTAGTTATGCAGGGCATCTGTGCATAGATATGTACTGCTGCCACATATGGATGATTCAAACTATGTTGAGTACTCCTCAAAAACATCTACTACATGCCAGTAAATACATATCTGTTACATACCTTTCCTTGGTATTTGTTTGTAGTAGTCAGTTCCGTGTGTTTTGTACACTTTGTTTTGTTTATATCTTATTTTTTTTTCAAAAAAATTTTTTTTCAATATATTATTTTTTTCAATATATTAATTTTTTTCAATATATTTTTTCAATATATTTTTTTCAATATATTATTTTTTTCAATATATTATTTTTTTCAATATATTTTTTCAATGTATTTTTTTCAATATATTATTTTTTTCAATATATTTTTTACAATATATTTTCTTTTTTCAATATATATTTTTTCAATATATTTTCTTTTTTTCAATATATTTTTTTCCAATATATTTTCTTTTATATCTTTTTTGTTTCCTGTTGCTGTTGTTGTGGTGTGTGTCTCTCTGTGTCTCTCTGTGTCACTCTGTAACACGCTCTCTCTCTCTCTCTCTCTCTCTCTCTCTCTCTCTCCGTACCTGCAATGAAATGATTGCATGTGTGTACAGCTAGTACAGCCTGCTTTTATAGGTATCTGCACATGTACATGTGATGGTCTCTGTACCAATTGTTGGCCACCATTTGGCAATTGCATGCAGCCTACTGTGTGACACTTGCAGTACTCACTGGCATAGCTACCAAATGCTATAAATTACTAAGTCAGGTAGGCGTAGCCCTTTCAGCTTTCCAAAGTGGGGACCATGCTTGTTTGCTGTGGACACCGTTGTGTAAGTCAGAAGGTTGGTGTACTTCTTGTATCTGATGCTAGGGGTGTAGCCAGTGATTTGAATGTTGTACTCAGACCTGAATGTTGCCATTTCCAGTACACAGTTGTCAATGTAGAATTGTACTCACCCCTACAAATGCTAACACAAGATACATGGGAGTATGTAGTTTCTTTTCTACTTATACATTTAGCTGCCATACATACGTAGTTATTGAGATGTTTTCATTTGGCACATGAACTGTTTGTGAACTGCTATACTGTGGATATTAATGTACTCACTTCTGCACAGTTTGTGTTTTTTTTGTTGACATTAGCACAGGATGCTCATGAAAACTGGGCAATTCCAGTATTGAGTATGCCTACCTGCATCCTTGCTGGACCTTGAACACACAGGTATTTTGTACATTTGGATGGGGATTGTCCTGCTATGATACTGTGTGGGGGTTGTAAAGTGCTGCTGTAACATTATTTACTGCTAAAATGGCTGGTTCTGTTATCACAGTCATGTAATGCAATTCCACAACAACTGCTGGTAAAGTTCCACAGAACAGGTTTTGTGTTATGGCATTCCTATCTTTCCTTTACATTCACTCATTCTGATGCATGATATATATATTTCAGCAACACCCTGCAGTATATCTACTGTGTCTTAGTGGTACTTCATGCAGTCTATTGTGTCCAAGGTCTGGGGTTCGAGACTGACAGTGGTGCTTTATTTTTCTGCTGAGCAGAACAAGGCCCCTCACATGCAGGGTGACCAAGGCACTTTTAAGCAGTTGTAAGCAGGTTTGCGTGGGTTTGCATGAAGCTTAGCAATACTTAGCTAAGCGCATACAAGCGCACACTCGCGCAAACCCGCTAACTACTGCTTAAAAGTGCTTACTCTCGCTAACCCCCGCGCTCATTTCTTTCAAAGAAAAGAAAATAGGGAGATAAGAAAGTGGTGAAAAAGGGGCACAAAGAGGGAAAGACAGTAGGGAAAACAGCTCGGGATGTGCAGGATGGGTGTAGGGAAGGTCCATAGCTGCCCATTTCTTTAACAGCAACAGCTGTGCATATACTAGTAATTTGGAGGGAAATTTGAAACCTTCCAACCCTGAGAGAGGGGTGAGGGCAACGAAGTATGCTGTACTGCCAATTAAATTTCAATTTATGTGTCCAGTGGGCATGTGTGCAAAATGGGCAGCTATGTATGGGGCGTAATTGTTTTGTGGGAGCAGATTGCCCATTTTTTTTTTCAGGTGAGAGTGGAATGTGGGGTAGGGGAAGTAGGTATATTTTGGGAGGTAGGTTGGGGAGGTAAACAGACAAGACAAACAAGACACATACAGGGGCGGAATATGACACATGGGGTGGGTGAACTTCATTGACAGGGAAGGATGTTTGGAAATTGCAAGCCCATGAGCCCACAGATGGCAACAGTGGAACTGAGATCCCCACCCATGGGCAGTCACCACTGCACCTTCACAGCCCGGATGGTGGCTGTGCTGTGGGCTGCATAGGAGGGGCAGGCTCACCCATGAGTCATGCCACTCTTGCCTCGAGCTAGCGTAGAAGATCAGCGACTGAATGCTCGATCTCCCTACGCACCACAGCCCAGACCATTCGAAGAGTGATAGGTGGCCCTAATCCGGCCACGCTTGCATGGGGGGGATGAGCCCCATCCCCTGCAGCACTTCCACCCAAAGGTGGCACAGGACCAACAGAGGAGGAGGTCCCGGGCTGGGAACCGGACCTGCTGGTGCCAGGTGCCATCGCCAGCTGAGGTGGGACAGGTGGATCTGCTGGGACCGGCCTTCCCATACATTCTATGTTTAGGAGGATTTAATGACAATATAGGTTAGTAATAGCCAACAGCATTCCAATTTAGTTGTAACAGCATACAGTAGTATTCCCATTAACCCAACACACCAGAGTTCCAACAGTTGAACAGCAAGCATAACACATGCATATATAGAACAACAGTGGACATTCCAACAGCATGCAGGATTGATTGGTGGCAACAGGCCACCAAGATTGTGGTATGTGAACAGGGCACATGCATCAAAGTAAATGCAGATATTTATAAACCAATAGGACATGTGTCCCAACAAATGTTATGAGATTAGACATACCCATTGAGGTGTGGAATTGCATTGTTTATGCACATACAGTAGGATGTAAAAAATACCTCCATTAACAACTTATATATACTTATAGTTTACACTACTTTCCTATTGACTGCAGTTATATATCCCCTACATGTATTATTACACTAGGCAATGTCCGTTAAATTGTGAAATGGGTTTTGCTAGTTCTTGATATACCTGACCTGTATCTGACATACAAACTGTCCTGGATGCAGATGTTACTGCTACATATTTATATATTTAATTTATATTTATATATCTACATATCTGGATGTGTTCAGGTGACATTATCAGGTATATGTTAACAGCCCCCTACATTTCTAGCAGCACACTGACATTTCTGGGGAACACAATAACAAGCTACTCATGTGCCAGATTAACCTGTACATGCCGGCCATGAACCGACAGTTGAGGACTGTATATATGCTTAACAGGTACTGGCACTCCCTTCATCCACTTTATATGGGCCTACCCATGTGTGGGTTGACTGCACTTAATACAACAGTACTACTTCTATAATGCAAGGGTACAACAACATATCGAAGAAAGTGACATGGACACACTCCAGGAATTATACCTTTATTAATTACATTACACACTTTTCTAGTGGCTCTCTCATTTATTTGATATATCAGTGCATGCAGAGGTCTTTTATTCAAGACATATTATACATTTATTAATGGGTTACAACACCTTTTCATGCTGTCTCACTTATTTTATATAACAGTACATGCAGAAAAGTTATTCAACACTTATTATACCTTTATTAATGGGTTACAACACTCTTTTTCAGGCTCTCTCACTTCTTTTATATGACAACACATGCAGAATAATTACTAACCTGCCTGGTGGCACAGCCTTAGCAGCCTATCTGCATAGGCTTGCTGATTCACAGCACGGACACCTGCAGCTGTGAAGTAAATGAAGGGATATTGAGACATACCTATCCATAATATAGACTACAATAGCAATTCTTACATACTTAATTCCATGGCTACATACTCAGTAGTGGGGCATTTTCCATTTCACGGGCCTCCTGTATCCACTGGTTCAGTTGGTCCTCCTTGCGTCTCCTCAGGTCTGAGTAGTGGTGTCTGACCTGCTCACCAGTCCGAAGGACGCCTGTGGCACTGGTGAGATCATGTGCTAGACGGTTTCAGGCTTCCGCTTTGTACTCAGTGCCCTGAAACTGGCCCTGCAGGAGTCTTGCATCATGATGATGGACGAGGAGCCAAACCATTACTTTTGACTCCTCAATGCCCCACCGTTGCGCTCGAAAACGAGAACCCTCTCCAACACCAGCCATACTGTCTGCAGATGGGAGCTACAACCAGTTATGGCAATTATTCCCGCCTATGGAGCTTAAATATGCCTAATTTCTCGCACTTATTTGTGATTGGCCGGTTTTGAAAAATCTCAGCTAAAAACAAACCTGCTTAGCAATGGGTAAACTTCCACTGATATATATGAGTGTGTTGGAAATGCATCCATATGTAAAGCTGTCATGGCTTAGTGGTTTAGTACTGTGATTATGGTGCACAGTATCCTGGGTGTGAGTTCTGTCATTGATTTTTATTTTCCTACTGGCCAGACTGGCTAGGAGGTGTGGCTGTGTTTAGACAACTTTGCTCAACTTTGCCCAACATTGCTCAACGTTGCTCTACATTGCTCTACGTTGCCCGACGTTGCCCGATGTTGCCCAATGTTGCACTAATTAGCGCGGTGCACAGCTCCGCGCAAACATGTTTTGTTTGCGCTAGTTGGCGCAATGCGCAGCTCCACTCAAAGCCATTGCTCTAGTTAAACCAGTGCTAAGCTATGAGCAATTATACTTAACTGTGCTTAATACTAGTAAACTTTGCTTAGCAGTGCTTCACATTGCTTACGATACGTTACTTATGCATTTATCAGTATGCATGACCATTCCACCTTCTTATATATATATAAAATATCATTCACTACCACATAGGTCATTTCAATGCATTTTACTAAAATATAAAAGGTAAATGTCAGGAATTCTTTTTATGCACAGATTTCCTACAGAAAATGGAAAGGGGAGTGGTGGGACTCGAACTTGGAATACCTCCTCTTTGTGCGAGGGCTCTATCACTACGCTATTGCTATTTGGCTTAATTTGCATATAAGTAGTTTATTATCCTCTTTGATGTCTACACTGCTAACTGTAGATAAGCAATGGGCAAACCCGTGCATACATGAGCAAATATGGGCAGCTATATCGGGAATAATAAAAAAAAAGGAAAGCTTTACATTTTAAACTTGTACAGGGATTTAGAATGTGGGGGAGTGTAGTGTTGAGTATGTAGACATTTGAGCGGACTCACTCATTTCAGTTGACATTTGCAGTTTAGGCACTTGCAGGGGCATGGATATTTGGACTGCTCAGCAGTCTGACATGCCCCCTGCACTCGTGCATGGTCCGTGTTAGCCTTAGAGTTGAGTCAGCGTGCCCTCATGAATATGCATGACGCGCTGACGTCATACTCTTAGACTGCAGTTTCCGAGTAAGACTTAGTTAGTCTTACACAGAGGATTAGTGAATCCCGGCCATAATGTATTGACTTATCAGATCTCCAAATTACTTCCGTAGAAATTTATGACAAAAAATGCCACTGCTGTTTTACTTCCCAAAATTTCTTTCTTATGGAAAAGTATTTTGGGTATCAGGTACAGTCCAAAAGGCACTAAACTGAATACAGTTTTGATGCCAAAAAAGATTGAAATGGCATTTTTGTATCATTGTGGAGGACACAGTCATCACTCCCACATTCAGGGGGCTTTATTTGCTGCCCCACCCCTTAATATAATAAATTCTAGGATTACTGCATCTTGGAAGAAAGACAATTTCATCCAAGCAAAATAATTTCATTCAACTACCAGTTCTGAATAAGTGTGGTTGCATACATTTAACCCCCATCCTTGGCCTCATTTCCCTTACTATCTAACATATTTAGTGGGTATTGAGCTGTACAGAAGTGTCCAGTTTCTTTTAAACTTCCTCACTGCAACGTGCTATACATTCTGAATTAGTCTTCCTTATATGGGAGCATAAGTATTCACCTCTATCATATTCTGATATGGTATATCCCAACTAAAATCCAGTAATCTGCTAATGGATACATTCTTATCTGATCCTCACATCATTTTATGAAAATAAAAAATGAAGATGTCAAAGACTGACAAGAAACTTTAATAACATCTTTAAAACTGTTATTTTTACTGTGTTTTTAAAGACTTTGCTGTTATTGTACTTTTAAGGAAGTTATTAAAAGTTTCTTGCCTACCTTTAAGTCTTCAGTCTTCTTTTTTCAAATTTTTCTCATTACTGCTGCTAATTTCTCATTTTTTGTTCTTTCTTAAAGGAACACAAGAATCCTTAATAGTGTCTTTAAAAGTACAATAAAAATGACTCTAGTTTTTACTGTGCTTTTAAAGAATGTGCCTGATTCATAGGTTCATAGGTTCATAGGTAGGTACTAGGCTATCGGCCCAAGGGCCTAAGTAAGACTAGCCAACAAGGTTTCCTGGCTTATGCCACCCAAGAAAGTTAATTTCCTGTGCCCCTATCAAGCAGAGCCACCGAAGTGATCCCCAAGGTGTATTTCCTATTTCCCATTCACTCATCAAGATTTTTCTTGAAGAGTGCTAATGAGGAACTTTGCTTGACATAGATAGGTAGCTTGTTCCAGAGGATAGGAAGTCTCTAGGACAGGAATCTATCCCTCCAGCATGTCCTGTTTATTGTGATGACAAGGTTTAGGTCCTTAGAGCGTGTAGCTCAGAGGGATTGGGATTTCTTTAGGTGTAGCATGTCCAACACCTCTGGGTTTAACATAGCTTTATATGTTAGGCAGAGTTCTCCTCGGAGTAGGCTATATGATACAGAATAAAGCTGGAGTTTTTTGAGACGGTCAGTATAGGGCATCTGTTTGAGGCCAGTAATCCCCTTTGTGAGGTACTTCTGTGGCCTTTCCAGCTGCTGCAGATGTCTTGTGAGGTACATTTCAAAAGGGACATTGTACTCTATAATGGGTCTAATGAGTGCCGAGTAGAGGGGAACAATGACCTATCTTTTCCTGGATGAGAACCCTTTTGTGATGAGGTGTGCCACATAGAAGGATTTCCTGACAAAGGAGAGACTACTGTCCACCTGGGTCCCAAGGTCTCTTATCACACATTCGGCGTTAGGTAGACTGCTGTTTATGTGGTAGTTCATGGGTACAGAGTTTTTACCAAAGGAGATGACAATGCACTTTTTGAATGCCTACAATTTGTGTTAAGCCCATGTACTCATTGCACACACTAGAGCAATCAGTGTTGTATATATTAAACATCTCTGCAGTTTGGGCCAACCCTAAAACAAGTGTCAACAGCAGAATATGATAATGAAGGCATATGTAGCTGAAATGCATGGTAATTAAGCAATCCAACATGATGAAGCTATTCAGAAATGTATAAAGTATGTGTGTGTGTGTGTGTGTGTGTGTGTGTGTGTGTGTGTGTGTGTGTGTGTGTGTGTGTGTGTGTGTGTGTGTCAACACAATGCTCCTTTTGGCCTCAGTTCCAATACTTTTTGGAATACAGCCATTAGGAAAAACATGTTAGTGGTTTCTTCTGCTATCATTAACCTGTACGTGCAACAGGCTTTAATACAAGTTGCTGCCGCCACTCAGTCCAGACTTTGGCCTAGAAAGAGAACAGATGGCCAAGCCTGACACCAAAGAATTGAGCATGTGTGAGTGACAAACCAGTTGATCAGCAATTATGCATTGTCAGGGCCAGTAACAACACACTGTAGTGTGTGTGTGTGTGTGTGTGTGTGTGTGTGTGTGTGTGTGTGTGTGTGTGTGTGGTGGTATGGCCAAGATTATCCTTAAAGTGTGTTGGTCTGCATGAATGCAGTCAAAGCACTTGTGCTAGCACTATGTCCTGGCATCTCAGACAAGTGTGAGCAGTGCATGATAGAGTAGTCAGCTCATTGTCACCAACCACTGCTAGTTCCATGGCCCTAGCTAGAAGTCAGTGTTTTACCTGAACATGAATGATGTCTTTTGGATATGCTCTCATGATGACTATGTCCACAACCATGACTGTGTAACCTACAATGTTTGGATGTGGACACTTTAATCGCTGAAGGAGCAGCAGAAATATTGCCACTAATGCAGCGGGATCTGTTATGACCACATCGGGTAACACCTGATAATATAGTTGCTTTTTATCCATATTGATGCTGACCATCCTTCAGAAGATGTTCCATTATAGACACAGCAGAATGCATTGTGTCATTCATTCTGTCCAAGGAGTCACCCACATGGTTCAGACAGTCTTGCACATCAAAATGCACAATATGCAGTACTTGGACTGTCTCTTCTGAGGCCCCGGTGGAAAGTGCCTGTACCTGGGCCTCCATGACAACCATACACATATGCTGAATGCACATTAAGAAAGATTTTGTATATATTCTTCTCTCCAATTTCCTTCTCCCCCCTTAATCTAGTTGTGTATCACTCGCTCTTTCTCTACTCCTCTCTATTATTCACTCTCTCTCTCTTTATATATATATATATATATATATATATATATATGCACACAGATATATATATATATATATATATATATATATATATATATATATATATATATATAATTATTAATATGGCATAATGGCATACCTGGAGCTTCACAAATAGACACCTGTTGGTTGTCTCTACCTCAACACCTATGTCAACCACTACTCTGGGACCCCCTGATGAGTTGTCCAGATTCCTTACAATGGACAAGAACTTAGTAACATCACCAGTAATCCTCCATTCTCATGCTATAGCAGTAGCTTTTTTTGGCTTTGGTGATCACATCACTGCCCTGTTGTCTAATGTCACTATAATCACAGCCATGGCCACCCACAACATTGACATCATCGACTACTTGCAGCCAGATACGGACTTGTTAGCTTTGACTTTGTATAATATTTGTGATCTGTGCTGATGGAGTGCCTTCACTATCACCTCATTCTCAGCATCTGAGAATGGCAGTTTACAAGGGCCAGATTTCTTGGGGGTCATATCCCTGTACATGATGAAAAATAAGACAAATATATGTGTCAGAAAAGTAAGCAAATTGACTGGCAACAAAACAAATATATGACTGTATGCAGGCATCATGAACAGCAATTAAAAATTTGTCTCTCTAGGATTATACACAGGTAATATACAACTATTAAATCCACTCCTCCCAAACAACTGTAGTACTGACCACATTTGTTACTGTTGTGACTGGAATTATTAGCTTAACTGTTGCAAATATCCTACTCATCTACATATCTACTGGAAAATTACAAAGGACAACGATAAGAACATGCTTATCTTGGACATTTAATGTAAGTGATACAATATCACATCCTGAGTATATGAAATCTGCTTTCTCTTCCTCATAATATGTCTGTCTGTGGCAAATAGTAAAAATAATCTGAAATTTGCCATATTAATGCCATGGTTTCAAGGTTTAACTATAGATAGGGTGCTGTCTGTGTGAACATAGTGATGTTTAATGTGCATATTTTCATGTTATAAGACAAGAAGGTTTTAAAAACAAAGAGTGTTTAAAATCCTTTTTTATTTTTTGTTTTATCCTTTATGTATTACTTGGCATTGTGTACTGCTGATCGCCAACAGTCACTGCCAGTGAAGGGTGATTTACTTCACAAGGCAAAAACTCATATTTTAATTTGGAATTCCAGCAGGAGTGTAAATGAGCCTGGCACTGGTGTGTTGCCATCAGCATTCTGGACAGTACTGAGTGAAGAAAACCTACCTGTCAAGTATCACTAAGTATAAACACATTGAGTTGGGAGCAACAGCAGAAGTAATGGTTGAGTCAAATCTAGATGATTGATAATTTTACTTATAGGATCAGATTAAGTATTGATACACATTTTTGTATATGAATTGAACAGCCTAAGTCCTTGTGATGAATGCTAAACTTGTTACCCATAGTATTTTTGAATTGCTGTTTCAAATGTTTTGTTATTGGAAATACAAATATTCTTATTATTAATAAATTTGATATGCATGATGTAAAATATGACAGTTTGTAAAGTGTGGCAATACAAAATCAGTAACCTTCAGAATGTGGAAATAAGCGTAATATATGCTGAATTACTTATCCACAGTTCTCAAATAGTAATCATGACAGTAATACAGTTCTGTATTTCATTATTACTTGTATCTGCTGTGTCAAAAATGAGCTAAAGTAATCTGCTGTGTGTCCCCTTCCTCAATATTTAGCATTACATTAAGGCCTGATTATGTGGGACAGAAATGCAAGTTTGATGTGGCGGGCAGATGTTAAAAAGATACATGTGCCAGGTTAAGGCCATAAGTGCTCTGCTCATTGCTGGATGTATTCTATAATTGATTTGCAGTTTTTTTTTTACTTCTGCATTTGCATGCTGTTTGGCAGTGCACAACAATGGTTCACATCTAAAGTAAAAAATGAAAAATTTAATTTGGGCTCCCCGTAGTGTTGGTTACAACAGATTATTTTCTGAATATTCATCTGAGATGCAGTGACAGCAATATATGTAAATACCCCCTAATGTCTTACTTAAACTCAGTCTTTTCTAAACATTTCTATCACACTTACTCCCCTTTGTTGCACTGTAGCATTGTGTCCCTTTCACATCCTTCCTTTGTCAGCATTTTGTTTTTATGTATGTACACCCCTAGGTGAAATGAAAATGTATTTAATTACTGTTGTTTGTGCACTGATCAAATTATATGTAAATAGACGTTCCTTGTTAAGCTTCCACTGCCTCTTCACTACTTCATTCAAGTTGCCCACGCTTCATATTGCACTGTACGCCTGTGATTGCTTACTGGGTTTGAACGTATGTAAAACCTGTTGTTTACATTGTGTGCTTAATCCTCCATGCATCTCTTCATGGCTGCTAACAGTTGTTCTGGCCAGAAACAGATGTTGCTAAATGTGTAGGCTTGCTTAGAGGATTTTATATTCATTGAGTGCCACTGCTCATCACGCTAACACCAGTAAAGCATGTATGCATATTGCGATGTATGTGTCTATTAATGAATCCCTAGGTCTCTTTTATTGTGTTTTAAATAAATTATTAAAAGTTTTTTGTCTGTCAAAGTGTTGTGTTTTATCTTATTACTACATGTTGTCCAAATTTTGAGTTCCTCTATTTCATTCTCTGAAAAACAGACATCTTTGCAGCAGTTCGAATTTGACAGTTTGTGAGCAGCTAACAGCTACAGATGCTTTTTTTCTGTCTGTTTTGTCCTGTTTTTATAGCTGTAAGCCAAACCTCTCAACGGCTTACCTTAAGAAAAAAGGAAACAGGGGTTGGGAGGGTGGCCTAATGGTTAAGGTGTTTGCCTTTCAAACACAAGGTGCAGGGTTTGAGTCTCACAAGGGATAATTGGCTAGGCTTAAAATGGCTCGCAAGGGCAGTTAGCTTAGTACTAATCTATGAACCTATAATGGAGGATAAGCATCCATAATCAGAAACAGATGTTAGGTATAATATTCTTCTTATACACTTATAAAGTTGCTAGAGTAACATATTTTGCAGCAGCATGCTTTATTTGAAGGATATGGAGTCTGAAACTCAAATGCCTGTCACTATTCAGTTACTGCAATCCTCAAAAAAAAAAAAAAAAGAATTTGCCAGAAAACCACAAGCTTTATGAAGAGCAGACCAAAACTATGAGGCAAATTCAAGGACATATGAGAGATATGTTGTGAGCTCTCAATCTGTTACTGCAAAAATCAGGGATAAAACCACAAATAATGAGCAAAGGGCAAAAATTAGGGATAGATTTTAAATATTGATGTTAAATACATAGAAAGTTGCTAGAATGAAATGATTTGCATTACTACCTGTTTTCTGAAAAATATGAAGTCTGAAACTCAAATGTCTGCTGTTATGCAGTCACTGT
>NC_056746.1:887827294-887904794 GCF_019279795.1 Protopterus annectens | reverse complement strand
CTGGCAAAACTCCCTGAAAAAAATTTATTCCAGGCCAGCTAACAAGATATATAACAGATTATAACCTCCTCTTTAATCTATCGCATAGAAGTACAATGTATAAAACAGTGGTGCAACCAGTTCTACCGTATAATACAGAAACCTGGGAAGTAAAGGCAGAGCAACTGAGGAAGTCAGAGGTGATAGAGATGAAGTGCCTGAGACAGGTGGTGGGATGCACACTGTGGTACAGATGAAATGAGGACATCAGAGCAGAAGCCAAAGAAGCTTTAATTTCAGAGAAGGTCGAAAAAAATAGATTATGGTGATTCAGGCACATGAGCAGATCAGAAGACAATCTGGTGAAGAAAATTTGGGACAGACAGTAGGAAGGCAAGAGAAAATGTTGGCATCCGGCAAATACATGGATGAATTGTGTGACAGAAGGTAGAAGAGTGGCAATGAACCAAGAGAGATGGCGATAGTTGACTCACTTCCCCAACCCCATGTAGAAAATGGGAAAAAGGGGGTTGATGATGATGGTTTGTTTGTACTCGTCTATAAAGAATCAAATACAGGTGTCATCAGGTTTATTCCTTTTCTCTTCTTTGTTTTTGCTTGTTTTAAGCCCTGCATTGAACATCATCCAAAACTCACTTCAGGTGGTATTTCTGTCTATGTCTGTGATGATGATTTATTACTTATTCTTCCACAAGTATCAGGTTTTCTACATTTTTGAACCTGCTAAGCAAATTCTGTTTGTTACTAAGAATTTATTTACCAACTATCACTGAAGATCATGTTTCAATGTTTCTCACTAAAACACTGCTAACAACAAAATGGGGCAATTTAAACTTGTTACTCTTTAGTAATATTAATTTTCTGAGAATAAGATTAATTGTAACCTGGACCTTTTTCATCAAATATACTGTCTACCATTAAAATGCACTTGTTTTTTATATTATTTCAAATGAAATAGAGGAAATGTATCTATAGGGGAGTTTTCCTCAAATCCCTATGCCAAATAAGACTCCTCTTCTGAATGGGGTGTTTTTTCAATATATATTCTCTCCCTCACTTGTACTGTCTAAGACTTTGATACGTTACTGTCTCTAGGATTCAGAGAAAGCCTTGCTGCCACTGCTAACAGACTAACATGGGTCTGTCAATTACCACAATGATGAGACTCTCTGATTAAGAGACAAGGTAAAGCTACACAGAGACACACCTTATTAATGACTATTTACTGTTTCTCTGAATCTAACATTGTACCGTCAGACCTGACCATGCCATTACCAGCACATATACACAATAGCATAAGCACCCCTGAGACACCTTCACACACACGCACACACACACACACACACACACACACACACACACACACACACACACACACACACACACACGTGAAGCACAAGCACACAGATATGTGTATATATATATATATATATATATATATATATATATATATATATATATATATATATATATCTATATATATATATGTATAGGTTTACTATTGAAATTTCAAATCAGCTTCGGTCAACCATTTAAAATGTCGACCCAAAATGCTGAATTCGAAATTCCAAATAGTAAACCAAAGCAAAAATGAATAAATCGACCACTGTGGTTCGATGTATTTGACAAACAGGAGTTGACTTCACTCACCTCCTGCTATGCAAATTAAAGTACCATTGAACTCTACAGTCAACAGTACATTAATTTGACTATTTTGCAGGGGATTATGCCCCCCCCACACCCCCCATGCCCTCTGCACATTAAATATACCAACTCTGAGATCGCACTACAGTGACGAAATGGGCTAATTCTCTGTTCCTCAGTGATGCGCGACCTCCCTGCACAATCTCGAACCCAAATTATCGACCTACACTACCCATTCATTGTAGTGTAGTCGAACAATTTTGGGTCAACATTCTACCAACTTGGAAACTGCAAGTCGACCATATGCTGGTTGACTGATGCAGTTTCCACGTTTTGATAGTAAATATATATATATATATATATATATATATATATATATATATATATATATATATAGATATATCCAAGTAGCCATATTCAAGTCCATACACTCTTACTTACACTAACAGACACACACACTGAAGAAAGCTTGAATTGAAATCTGCATATAAAAAAGAAAGCAAGACAAATATAATATTTTTGCATCACTTTATTTATATTTTATGTCAGTAGTCAACACTTACAATAAATGTTCAGAATAACAGATAGAAATGACCTGAATAATGATGTTCATATGCATCAAAACACAGTAATGCACAACATTTTTATCTCATACTGAATGTCTAAGCCTCATTACATTATTTATATATTTTTTTACCGTTTCTCTATGACACTTAGTATCATATCCCATTATATTAAAACATGTTGGTAAATATTAAAACAATAAACTGAAATAGAATTTCCTTGTAAAGAAGAACGAGACTTAATTAACGTATACAGTAGAAAATAATTGACATGTTTATCCATTAAACTGATGACAAAAAAGTAAAACACTCCTCTGGATTTTGGAGCACTTTTGAGCAATGAAAAATACCATACAACACAAACCCATTGTTAGCTATAAAAACAAAATGAGTAAGTTCTAGTATAGACCTACAGGAACACGAGAATAATATTTACAACATAGTCATCTTATCATGAAATGCTGTGTGAAGTCCCTCCTCTGGGCCAGTGATCAAGAAGCCTCAATCCTCACCACTGCCACTGGTGGAGAACATTCACTGTTACAAAAATAGACACACACACTATTTTCAGATGCAGCTCTCTGCACCAAGCACAATTTCCCTTAAGAGCGCACAGAGAATGCACACGCCAATCCTCGGACTGGGCTTTCTCCCCAGGCCCCAAATAAGACTCCTCACTGACCACTATAGAGATGAGTTCTTAGCTGGGTGAGCCAAGCCAAGTCCTCCACCACCCTTTCAGTGAAATCAGTGCTCTCAGTGTCCCTGTTCAAAGTAGCTGTCACACACACTCTCTGTGAGATTTGATTTTCACACACACATGCACCCACCTAGGAAAGGCTGGCACAGCTTACTCATTCTGCCACCTTCACCAGACTAGGTAAATTTGCTGCCACCAGAACACCTGAAGCCAGCTACTTTAAGGCTCTTACCAGAGTAACCAACTACTCTTAGTAAAATTAATACTTATACAAATGGTAGTGTTTAACCAACAGCAAGGCTTTCAGGAATATGGAGCCAAAGTGCCACTTAATAAATGTACATACTATCAAAGGTTAAATATTTTCTAAAAGACCGGCTACAATGAAAGCTTTAGATATATTTAATAACAAATAATAAAAAAATTAAAATACTGAATATCATATACAATAAACACTAGAGTTTCAATCACAGGAAATATAAAAAAACAACACAGATGGAAATACTCAGACAGATACAGAAAAAAACAGCATTTAGCTAATCTCACTATATTTTTAACTGATCGAACAATTACTGTTCTCTAGTTACTTACTAAAGCAAGGCAAGATGAAAATGGATGAGTATCTTGTCAGGTCCGAAAAAAGAGTGCACTCCTCACATCTCTCCCTAGTATTTAAATACAATTTCAATGATGGCTACAGAATGACATCATATCTGGTCACCCAACTCTGTGATTCCCACACTACCCTCTCACTAGAAGCTGAGCCAGGATCTGGCACTGACGTATCACAATACACACATAGAACTTTAGCTAAGGTTTATTACACCATATGGAAACTGTAAAACAATTCCAACACTTCTACCCCTCCTGCAGAAACTAACAAGCCATTCTCTGGTACTCCAGGATAGCAATTAGTTCACCACTAAGGACAATAGAGGAGGATCCCAGGCTAGGCTTTATTCAGACATTGCCTATCTGGCTGCATTCAGACCTGTGAGATAAAATCTTTATGGCCTAAACCAAGTCATTTTATTTCAGGCTAATTTTCTTAAGGTTAACTGGGCTAAGCTTAACCCCTTCCCTTCCAGCATCCTCTGTTAAAATATATTAATTTCATCAGTTACAATAATGCAGTCTGATATACAGAATCTATATTTCTTTTCTGTAAATATGCTTGTAACCCTTTCCTTCAGTGCCCTTTCTGTTTTACCGATACAAAAAAGAATGTACATCTCACGACATTTTACAAATTTTTGGAATATATATTCATTGTACAGCATGGACCTCTAGAAATATTGACAGAATTTCTGACCTGTATAAATGAAACAAGTACTTTTTTGAAATGTACTTACCCCACTGGTCTACCGACAAGATGGAATTTTTAGGTTTAAGGATTATGAAAGATTAAAATAATGAATGTTACATTTCTAACTTCTATCATAAAAAATTTCAATTCCTTATTTACAATTTGATAGCTGTCAACCTTGCAAACAAAAGATTAGTTTGGCTAAGAGTCAAAATTGTACATCTGTCAAGACTGGTATCGAACAATGAAATGTTTTTAAAAGTACTTGAATTTTTATGTGGTTTATTCACTCATAGAGGGTACACTAATAATTTATTAGACAACACTAAGAGTGTAGTAGTTAATGGTAGAAAGCTTAAGTTAGCTCCAATTCTAGAAGTTGGTTTTAAACCTCAAGGGAAGCCAAATAAAAATGACATTTTGGTCTCTATGGCCATAATATTAACATATTCTACTGACATACATTTGGTTAAAAAAAATATACAGGGCAGCTGGAGTCTTATGATACATTTTAGTAATGTTAAAGATAAAATAGGACCTACACCACATTTGATTTACAAAACAGGTCTAAATATAAAAGGCATTTTTGAGAGGGGCAAACCAGTTAAGTACGGTGAAATAAATGTAACGACTACCAACAAGTGTGGTTGTTGCCAACAGTGTGGTTATACAGAGATTACTTCAGATGGTAATATTAGTTCAATGTTTAGACAAAATTATTTTAAAGCAAACTGTAACACTAAGGCAGTTGTATACATTGTCACATGCACAAAGTGTTCAGTCTTTTACATTAGTGAAACAGAAATGGCATTGAAGGAAAGAATGAACTGTGAAAGTAGTAAACAGCTTAAAAACAAAGCAAGCAGGAATGTTGAATGATGAAGGGAGAAGGAGAATGGAAGACTATGGTAAGGACAATGACTATCACAGAAGAGGCCAAGAAATGCCTGTTGAAGCAAATGGCTACAGAAGAGTGGTACAGAGAAAACACACCATATACAATGCAGGAAGACTCACTCAAGTAATGAGCACATGAAAGGGTGCATGGCATGAGGAGGTGAAGATTACTTATATCAAATGAATACAAAGAAAAGGAAGGGACAAAGTTGGTATTATGGGAAGTTAGGACAGGAAAGGATTAGGATGAATGGAAATTTGGACAAGTGAGCAGAAAATAAGATGGAAAGACACCAGATGGACTTCAGGGTGCTGAGGCAGTATAAACAGATGAGATGCCTCTTCAGATGTTAAGGGATTTGCTAGTAATAGTTTGTAGACCACTATCTGAAGCATACAGTCTCCTTGGAATGAGACCTCAGCCACAGGAATGGAGGTAATGATGATTTCCTCACATAAAAGTAGACCCGTTAAACAGCAAGGCATTTTCAAGTTTGTCAGTTTAATGTCTCATGTAATGTTATGGAAAAACACATGGCAGACCTTCATGTAAACTGTCTTGAAAATAGACCACATCACAGAGCAGAACATTTATCATTTCACATCGGTACACATCAATGTCTGTGTAACCAGTGAGGTGGACAAAGACAGTCCTAGGGATAGAATATAACTATGTTTCACCAGAGCCATCAGGACTGCTCTTCACAGGAGACTGAATGAAAGATTAAAGGTTATGAGTATGGGGCTTAAAATGAAGAGACAGAAAACTGATAACATGATGGAAATCAAAATGTGGCAGTTAACAGGGAAACTTTAGGCAAGTGATATGCTGAATCTGAGCACTAAGGTCACCATGACAGCTACAAGAACACTGGTGCAGTGATCATTGCTGAATACATAGCACTGTCTAAACAAAACCTGCTGCAGAAAATGGGGGGGTGATAGAAATGATAAAAAGGCCTTAATTCAGAATAATGTAAAGTTAATGAATTTGCTTGAGTAAAGCTAGTGAAGGCATACAAGCTATAACTGGTGGGTGGTCTTAAGGAGCAGAGAGGAAGCAGAGAAATTACCCTAACCTCGGTCATACAGTAAAATGTAGAACATCAATGCCATAGTCCATAAGGGTGCTGAGCATGTAAACTGATGAAGTGCACTAGGGAAGAACTGAAATCATTGTCTTAATGCATAGAATGCACTGATAAGGCCACAAATATACTCTTGCCTGTCAATTTCTGATGGACATACAGATAAATGGGGATCAGGACTGTTCAGACCATACACAGCAGAGTTATTAGAAAGCTGTGGGGGAAGAGGATGACAGTGTGAATGTTTGGGGATCTGTGTCATTTTTGAAGACAAGCTTATCAATATGTGGTATGCTATGATATGATATGATATGTGATATATGGTATATGATATATGATATGATAGAATATGACATTATATAATATATGATACAGATCTACTGTATTATTGGGAAAAGAGCATCAGGTACAGATTTAAAGAGGAGCAAAGTAAGAGAAAAAGACAAAGGATAATCAGAAAGGAATGATTCAAGAGCAACTTAGCAGGTCAGCAGTAGGGTTTGTGGGTAAATGGGAGAAATGGGAAAGGGCTGAGCAAGAAAATGAAGTGTGGATACTGCCTGCAACTCCTGCAACTGCCTGCAACTCCTGAGTGGTACTGATATACTCTATGAGTTCTTCTACTGTCACTTCTGCATGGTCATATACAGAAAAATCAGGTAATGCACTTACAGAATCATATTCAGACTATTCTTTGAGCTGGCACTGAGGACAGTACTTTGTACTGGTACATGCTCATATCATGCCGTTACAGATGTATACATAGGGCCAGATTCACAAAAGCTTGCACGGATTCTAAGAGCAGAGTAAGACTCCATGTAGCCAACATGTCCGCCAAGCGATCCAGGAACAGCCGGTAGGGGCGTGCAACAGAGCTCCTAAAACAAGTCTTACACGGACAGGGCTTGGATATGCAAATCATCTCAATTGCAGGCGAAAGCTATGCAAATGAGGTAAATTTGCGATCCAGGAAACACGAACCTGTCCGAGTAAGAGTAGTGTTATTTGCAGAAATGTACACCGTTGACAACTGAGTACGGTTCTTCAAATAGCAAAACGGAGCCGTGACAGCTCCAAAAAAAGGATGCATCCAGTTGCGGAAGCATGCCAATGGCCAAAAATACGGCCATTGGCAATGTTCACCGATGCAAAATAAAAATAAAATCATTTTTTTTATCCCGATCTTCGGTGTTTAAGTGTAGCACAGCGCCGCGCAAACACGCTGCGCTCTAAAAAGCAGAAAACCAATAATTAAAATCCATAAATGTGGATTTTATTGTAATTCTTAATTTACACTGCAAGGGAATGGCAGGCTGAAGACAACATGGCTACCGAGTAGAGGTTGCTAAGGGGGGAAGCTCAGTCTAAGAGATGTAACCAAGCATTAGCAGGCAATCCTATGCAAATGAGGGTAAGGATAGTGAATCCCAAGTTTACATAGCAAATGAGCACAGTCAGTGGAGTGTAGGAGTAGGATAAGCGGAGTAACAGAGTAGAAGATAGGTGACATCATGAGGGGGGTATGTATGAAAGAAGTGAAGCTCATTGAAGCAGAGTGGCATGTGTCTGCTGTCAGTTACGCATCACTGGAAGAGGTGTGTCAACAGGTAGACTAGCTAAAGGCAAGAAATTAAAGGTGTATGCCGTGGATAACACTAAAGTTTCTTGTTGCAGTGCCTGCTACATGTATGCGCGCGGGTGCACGCCTGTACATCCGA
The DNA here is from genome assembly GCF_019279795.1 of Protopterus annectens. Lineage (NCBI taxonomy): Eukaryota > Metazoa > Chordata > Ceratodontiformes > Protopteridae > Protopterus > Protopterus annectens. Next base: position 887,896,878 of record NC_056746.1, on the reverse strand, counting down.
GTAAGACTGTGCGTGTGTGTACGCCTGTGTGCGTGCGTTTAAGCCGGAGTAAGCATGTTTAAGGCTGTTTAAAGTTGCATAAGCGCGTTTGCGCCGGTGTGTGTGCATTTTAGCAAGAGTAAGCAAGTTGTAGTCCATGTAAGCATGTGTGCACGCGTGTGAGCTGGTGTGCGCATGTTTGCACTTTTGTGAGTGGCGCTGCCCCCCTGAGGAAACAGAAAGGAAAAAGGAAGCACAACAAATAGTAGGAAGTTAACCAGGGAGTACTAGCAGAGCTATCAGGTGAAAACAATCAGAATCAGGCAATTACACAGTCAGTACACTAGCCCAGCCCAGCCCAGCACTTAAAACTCTGCAAACAACATTCCACTATGTTTCTCTCACTGCAACACTGCAGTAAGCTAATAGAAGTGAAAACTGAAAAAGCTTTACTGAGACAAAGAAATGTTAGGGGCTGCCATTGCTGTTATAAGGTGACATATGCAACATGCTGAGGGTGGTGACAATGCGAATGCTGCTGGACAACCCACAGTGAGGAGACGGAGAAGAGTGTACAGGCCCAGGGTAACCTATCAAGGGCTACATGAGCTGGAGATAGTAGAGCACTATAGAGTGGACAGAGACCTCTTGCAGCAAATTGTTGAGCTGTGCAGGCCACGCCTCACACACAGAACCAACAGAGGGGAACCCATCCCAGTGGAAAGCAGGGTATGTGTTGGCCTAAGAATATTAGCAACAGGTACCTTCCAGAGACCAACTGGTGATATGATGGGGATATCACAGGCATCAGCATCCAGGGTACTGCACCAGTTCCTGGATGTCATGTCAGCACATGTCGGTGATCGTGTATATTTCCCCAATTCCCGTGAGGTATTGGCCAGCCATATGCGTCTCTTCCAGCAAATAGCAGAATACCCTGAGGTAGTGGGTGCAATAGACTGCACGCACATACGCATCAAAGCACCAGCCGGTGAGCGGGGTAGGGTCTACTTCAACCGCAAGGGCTTCCCCTCCATCAACTGCCAGGTCATGTGTGATGCCCAGGGCATAATACTGAATGTGTGTGCTGGCTGCCCTGGAAGCTACCATGATTCCCATATCTGACATCTGACATAGCTGTACCAGACATTTGCCAATGGGGACATCCCTCATGGTCAATTAGTGGGGGATGCTGGCTATGCACTGGAGCCGTGGCTGATGATACCCATCAGAAACGCACACACACCTGAACAGGAACGCCATAATGAGGCACATGCACAAACACGAAATGTAATTGAGCGTGTGTTTGGCCTGCTCAAGTCATGGTTCCGGTGCCTGGACACATCTGGTGGAGCCTTGCAGTACTCACCAACTACATGTACCCAAATTGTCATGGTATGTGCTATGCTACATAATATGATCCTGCAAAAACAGCTGCAGCAGGAGCAGCATAAGCCTGGGCCACACAGCCCCCCACCATTGCCAAGGCCATCACAGGCAGAGCGTGACTCAGAGGAGGAACAACCTGAGCCTGCCCCAGTAGGCAGAAGGAGGCATGCCCAGTATGCTTTGGCCTTGGCAAAGAGGCAATGCATAGCACATACACTGGCTCAGTAGGAACCCTGGAAATGATACCTCTCTCTGACTCACACATATAATAAAAGGGATGCCTAACTTGACACTACCTGTTTCCAAACATGTATAGGGAGTGCAGTATGTGCATCCGACATAGGCAGCCCTGCAGCACCACCTGAGGCATGATTGCCATGTGTTAAGCAATATAAAGCAGTGCTAAACTGCTTTCACCACCATTTAGTATATGTAAAGCAATTGCACACACTAACACTAGCACAACTGTGGTCAATGTTGAGCAATATTGGGCAACGTTCAGCAATGTTGGTTAACGTTGAGCAATGTTGGACAAGCTTGGTCTACATTCGGTATAGCTGAACAAAAGCCAACATGCTCATATTTGCTCTACTGGCCCTTAAGCAGTCTGGTCTGCTCAGTATGAAAATATAAAGCAGTGACAGGCCTTGAACCCAGGATACTGTGCACTACAGTTATAGTACTGAACCACTAAACCATGACAGTATTTCACTGGTCAGCCTGTATGAAGAAATGTTGATAAGTCTATGCAAAGTATCTCATGGAAACCCTGCAGGCACAGCATAATCCCTGTCGAGTTATGACACAAAGGTGAGCACTGCAGTAAGAATAGAACCTGATTTTCAACACACATATAGTATAAATGTTAATATTGGTCATGTTCACACACATCAACAAATGTAGTGGACTTCAGACAGCAACATACTGAAAGGTCACACTGGGCATGCTCACACACTTGAATAAATGAGACAAATGTCAGGCAACAAAACACTGAAAGGACAGACTGGGCATGCTCACACACTTAGGACATGTCTGAGTACAGCAATGGGCCACACATATCCGGCAGTTGCATATGTTAACCCAGGAACCTCTCACTATTCACCAATCTGCCTTGTGCACACAGTTATATGACAACAGACACATATATAATATATTGGAACCCTGTCATAATAAAATATGATCTGCAGATACTTAGGTTGTTCATAGAAAGTGGGAAAGCAAAGAAGATAAAAAACCTGCAATCAGTATCATCAATAAACAATGTGCATCCCGAACATTACCATAGGTGCATAGGTTGATACTAGGCTATCTGCCCTAAGGCATTTAAAAGCCTAGCCAGAGTGTGTTTGGCTTTTGCAGCCCTATTAGATTAGTAGACTGTGCCTGTGAATAGTAGGTCACACAAGATAGGCCTTTTACATTTAGTTTATTGTGCCTCTGTCTAGCAGGGACCCAGAAGAGATCCCAGGGGTAAACATACGATCACCCATCCACTCGTCAAGATGTCTCCTGTAGGGGGTCAGTGGGGTGCTCTGCCTATGCGGGACTGGGATCTCATTCCAGAGTGAGGGGAGCCTCTGGGATATGAATGTATCCCTCCAGCATGTCCTATTAATATCTGTGCTGAGGTGTAAGTCCCTGGAGTGTGTATCTCTAAGGGATCCGGATATCCTGAGATGGAGCATGTCCATTAATACTGTGTTGGACATGGCTGTAAACAACAGGCACAGATTGCATCCGAGTAGGTGGTAAGGGACTGAGTAGAGCTAGAGTTCCTTTAGCCGAACTGCACAGGGCATCTGTGTGAGTCCCCAGATCCACTTGGTGAGGTACTTTTGTGGCCATTACAGTTGCTGCAGGTGTCGAGTATGGTACATCTCAAATGGGGCATTGTATCCAGTCATGGGCCTGATGAGTATAGGGGCACATTGACTTTACTTGATCTAGATGTGAAACCTTTTGGGATAAGGTGGGCTATATAGAAGGACTGTCTAACCACTTTGGCAATGTAATTGTCAAAGGCAAGATTACTAACTTCTCATGTCCCCAAATCCCTAACAACTTCTACCGTACTTAATGTATAAACACCTATGTGGTAATGTGTGGGCACTTTGTTATTCCCAAATGGGATGACTATGCATTTAATGGCAGTTAGCTGTAGTCCATGGCTCTAGCACCAGTTATCCATCTCTGTGAGACCCTTTTGGAGGATGCTTGTGCCAGCTGGAGAGTCAAATATGGCACCCAGTTTGCAGTCATCTGCGAACATGGTCAGCCATATTCCTCCTGTGTTAGCCTGTATGTCAGAGAAAGATATACTGAACAAGAGAGGTCCCAGGACTGAGCCTTGTGGGATGCCACATGTAACTGGTGTAGAGTCAGACATGGCACCAGCAATACTTACCATGTGGGTGCTATCTCTGATCCAGTTAGCAATCCATCTTGTGACATATGTGTCGATATCTAAGCTGATGAGCTTATATATGATGCCTGAGTGGGGTATTGTTTTGAAGGTTTTTGCGAGGTCCAGGTAGGCTGTGTGGACTACCTTCCCTACATCTATGGATCTGGTAACTGCTTAAAAAAGTCGACCATGTTCAAGAGGCAAGATCTGCCCACAACAAAGCCGAATTGTGTAGCATGCAGTGTCTGTAGGTTCCCGATGTCTGTGTGTATGAGTTCCATGATGATACGCTCCATAGCTTTGCAGACTAGGCTAGATAGGCTTATAGGTCCAGGGTCTGTTGTGGCACCACCTTTGTGGAGCGGGACCACTGTTGATGTACGCCATTCCTTGGGTACATATCCTGTAGTAAGTCTGATATTGAACAGTGACTTCATGTGAGGGTTACGTTCGTCATGAAGCTTGTGTAAGATGCAGGTCAGGACACCGTCCAGTCCCATTGATGCTGTGTTGTCTGCTTTGGAGAGGGCAGCACTCAACTGATCATCTCTGATGTCAGGGAGGCTACACTCTGTTGGGATGGGCAACTGCTCATTAGGGGGGATGGGGGTGACATTTGCACTGAACCTGTTTGCCAGGATGTTGGCAATGTCTGTGGGTTCAGTGTATGTATTGTCATTTTGCAGTAACTCACAGCATATCTGGGAGTTGGCACCCAGGTTCATGACATAACTAAAGAAGGCCTTGTGATTGTCCTTAGTGTCTGGTGCAATTTACCTTTTGAAGCGGGTGTTAGATGAATTCATGAGTGAACGTAGCTTCTTGCTAGTACTGATCAGAGATGCCTTCCCTTTTTGGGATTATGCTCTATCATGTAGTAGCACCCTCCTTTTGTTGTATAGCTTATTTATGGCCGGGATCCAGCAGACAGGTCCCCTGCCTTTGGAGGGGTGAGTCTTGTTTTTATTTGAGATAGCATGATCCATACATTTCAGTAGGTGTCAATAGAATGTGTTTGTAAAGGATTCAGCAGTCTTAGCCATATTCACCTCTGTCCCAGGGTCTTTGAAGGATACCACCTCAGTTTTGAGAAGTATGACATTTGCTTTTGGTAAGTTCTTCACCGAGAGAACCTAGGATGGGGGTGGGGATGGGATATGGATGTCCATTGAGATAAATGTATGGTCTGACCTTACCAATGAGGGGCATACCTCCGATGTGGAACATGGAGTCCCCATGTTGGTGATGATCAGGTCCAATATGTTTCCCCCTCTTGTGGGTGTGGTGACCAGTTGTGACATAGCATTTGGGTTTAGAAATCCTAGCAACCATTGGGCAAGGGTGTTGGGGCTTGAGTAGTATTCCCAGTCTATGTTTCGGTAGTTGAAGTCACCCCATATAATGGTGTCTGTAGAGACCGTCATATCCTCCAGTGTTCCCAGGAAAGCTGAGTGGGGTTCCTGAGATTGGGAGGGTGGTCTGTAGCAGGCTACAAACTGAAAGGCAGTTTTGCCCACTGTTAGTTGCACATGTATGGTCTCTGATGCTTCCTGCAGTGCTACTAACCTGGAGGTGTGTGTATCTGTGATATATACGGATACTCTCCCTAAATTTGTTGGTCAGTCTGAGTCTTGTGGCCGAAAAGCATGGTATGAAGTATAACCTAGTAGTGCTGGTGTGCGCTTGGGAGCCTGAACCAGGTGTCTGTTACTGCACAGATATTGACATTCCCCATACTGAGGAGAGTCTTGAGTGCATGCATTCTGAGGTCTAGACATCAGGTGTTGAGCAGCATTACCCGTAGTGTCTTTTACCTTGTATTGTCTATGGAGGTGGGTTTGTCTTTTGAGCCTTGCCTTTAAAAGGCACTGTGGGGGTGGCAACAGCTTTGCCAGTATTCGAAAGTCCAGGGGTGACAGGTGCAAGCTGTCCAAAGCGAAGCTATGTGGCATGTCAAGCATGTCATTCTTGGTGAGGGTAAGATGCTACACAAGGTCAGGGTCATACTGGCCTGGGTTATATGATCAGAGAGCTCCTCTATGTCTCTTGTCATGTAGTCCAGGGAGGAATGTCTGAGGTCATTAACACCAGCATGGACAATGATGGAGCCATATTTGTACTTGCTTTGGAGTGACCTGAGTGCATGTGTAATGTGGCGGAACCTGCCACCTGACAGACAGCTCAAAGTGTCCTTCTCCTTGTTCAGCCTGGTGATTGTGACATCACTGTGCCTGACAATAGAGTCACCTATTACAAGTGTAGTAGGTGTGTTGTCTAGCCCTAAGGGCAGTGACTGTGTGGCACACTGACTTTGTGAACCATGTGATATGTGGGTATTGTTGTGGGGTAGCAGTTGTTTGGGTGTCTGCTTAGGAGGTGTCTGCTGCTTAGGCAGATATTATTTAGAGCCTCTGAGTATGTATTTGTGTGGTCATGTATTTTGTTTGCTGTCGCTATAGGTCTATGTGAGACTGGATTTGTGGTGTGTGTGGTTACCTTCACCACCTGATAGACTGTGCCGGTCATGGGTCGAGAGCTCAGCCTCCTGTTTGTCTATATAGTTGCATCTCTCACATATATCTGAGTTTGTTGGGAGGAGGTGAGGGTTGTCTGTGTACATAAGGCAGTTGTAACATTGCCTCAAAAGTCCCATATTCACCAGCTGGACTGGAGAGTACACACGAAACCAACCGTTGGACATGCCAGGATATTATGATGACATACTCTCTGTTGACTGATCAAAAGGGATCAGTAGGGTGTTAAGTGTGTAAAAGAGTATAACAGGGGTTTAGTGCTCAGGTTTGTTGGTGTTTTGGAAAGATTATCTGTGAAGGAGTCCAGACAGAACCATGACACTTCCTTCAGCTATGTCATACACAGCAATGTACACTCATATATGTCCTGAGTCAGGGCCAACTGTACCTGACTGACAATGCCGACATCCTGTCAGATAGGCCCATACATACATACCCACCTCCCACTGACAAATGTCCCTATCATCATACTAGGAGATATCACATGTAGAATGGGTAAACAGCTCCTTCCAAAGCCAAAAACATGGCATCAGTTGGATGACATTGTTTCCCTGTATGTGTCATAAGTGAACTACAGAATAAACAGACCCTGCACCTGAACAGTCTGTTGAGCCTCACCCTCTTTACAGGATCTGAAACTGTTGAATGTGTTACAGCAACATATGGCACACCCCACAAATGTTGGTGCACAACAGACCATGGGAACTATAGTCCTATAAGCCTATGACGTCTGATCTGCAAGGCCATTGAGTCAATCATGATTGAAGTCATAAACAGAGCTATTGGAAGCCAACAAACACACAGCCCTACCAACTGTGGTATGATCATGGGCAGATCATGGTTTCCAAACCTGCTAGACTGTTTGCAAGGCAGCCACCCAGGACACACATCACTGAGGGGAGCTACAAATGTCCCACATAGACTCTGAATAGCCCTTTATCAACATCACAGACACATGTTGTATCCACAAAATCAACAACCTGTGCATAAATATGTATTGTCATATGAAGGAATGGCAATTTGTCCACAGAGAGATCACACAAGCAAAGAATTGTGGAGTCCTGTTCAAGCTGTTAACACCTGCTGACCCACATGGTTCATTCCTGGGATTGCATAAAACAAAATGAACACACATTACCATGTCCAGTTTGATGATGGCAGCATCCTACAAATATAGCAGGAGAAAAGAAAACCCCCAGTAAAGCATGTAGCGTGTCGTGTTAATGCGTATCTCTGTAGTATCATAACCTAGTTAGGTAGGGGTTTGAATCCTGCAATTGCTCAGTGTGTGTGGGGGGGCGTGTGTGAACTCCTGTGAGAGGAGTGCCCTTTTTGGAGACTAGGAAAACACATTAAAAGAGGTAGGTTCTTCTTTGGCAAGTTTGATGATGTCAGTATCCCACAAATACAGCAGTGGAAATGAAAACTTCCAGTAAAGCATAAAGCACGTCATGTTAATGTGGATCTCTCTAGTATCTTAACATAGTTAGGTAGGGGTTTGAATCCTGCAATTGCTGAGTGTGTGTGTGTGTGACACTGTTGGTCAATGTGTTGTGGGTTTTGCTTTTGCAACTGTATGACATATCAGTAAAACAACAGTATGTGCATTGCACACACTTCAGGTATCTGTGTGGCACATACATATATGTACACGTGACCTCAATTGTTATCTGTGTGGCAAATACATATATGTACATGTGACCTCAATGAGTTCATAGGTGTGAAGCCTGCTTTCTACACAAATACATCTGTTACCATTGACAGTCTGTGCTGCTGCTTCTCAGACCTTAGGTCACATATGTATGTATGTGGCAAGGCCAGCCATTGTAGTGATCTGTGGCCTAGGTCATCTGTGTCACACACACCCATGACAGTTTTTATAGAATAGTGTGAGTGAGGGTTCATGCCTGGGGTATATGTCAGACATGTTCAAACACAACACAGTCTGTCAATAATGACCATTCATTACAGGTGTACAACACCTCCATGGATATGCATACAGACCGCTTCCTGCTTATGTGATGCACTGAGGGACATTAGCATACCTTTGAAAATGTGAATATCAAAGGACAGATGACATAACATGTGGCTGTGTGTACACATCGGTACCCCTACTACATGTTGTGGGCTACTAACAATGTGGTACTGTCAGGATACTATGTATAGTAAATATGGATGACTATGCTATAGTTGGCTTATAGCTTTACAGCATGGGTTGGACAACAGGTATCTGTCTGCATGATACCCTTGTGAAGGATAAGTGTCTCATCCGGAGAATGCATTGTAGGCCACTGTATGCATTAACAGATCTGGACGGACATATCCCTAGTGTGTTTGCTTGTACCTGGGACGGCTACATGCCAAACAGGAGTGGTCCCAGGAATGGGTGGCGAGCAATACCACTGGTTATTGGTATAGTATAGTACCAGAAGGACTCAAATGCTACTGTGTATCCTACATCTGTATGTCAGTTGTCAAGACATCATCTAACGATTGGGTAAAATCAGGCTGTTGAGGTTATGTATACTACCAGAATGAAAAATAATGACCAATATAAACAGTATCACCCACAGCATAGTGTCAAACCATGTCATATACACATGTGTACCCAAGTCGTAACATATGTGTAGTAAAATGCATACAGGCCACCAACAGGAAATATGAAGTGTTAACACTGTGTAATACAGGACATGTCACCCTTCCCATGTGTCCACTATGCACATACATGCAGAAGGTGCACCTCCACCATGTTCACAAATGTACACCTGCAAATCTGTACTGCACACATCACACATGTACCATCCACTCACCAACACATGCTGCCAGTACCGCACACATCAGCCAAGTGGCACATGGGCAGGCAATACAGTCTTGGAATTAACACTGGTGTAAACAATACTACATTGATAATCATAGCTTTAATGCATCATGCCTGCTCAGATATACCTACAAGAATATCAGTACACTTTGCTGTTGACAACATGCTAACATTGCTACACTGCTATTAGGTCACCCTGTGCATCAGCACCATGTAAGCCTGTTCCTGCATCATTGTCACAGATGACAGGAGGTGGCACAGTTTCATCATGTGCACAGGGTGTGTTATTGGTTTGCCAGAGCTCAACAATGACCCATCCACTCGACATGTATGTGTGTGTGTGTGTGTGTGTGTGTGTGTGTGTGTGTGTGTGTGTGTGTGTGTGTGTGTGTGTGTGTGTGAGGGACAACAGTACACTATGGGTCAATGTTTGTGTAATGTGTGTGTGTATGTTAGCCCTAGGTGTTTGGTTTATGTGTGTGTGTCTGCATGCACACAGTTCCACCTTGTGGCTGCCACATACGGGAGATTGTGGGACAGCCACGGACTGTACCTGCCAGGCTGTACAGATCACTGTCTCCGGCCATGGACACAGTACCTGTGCCTGCCAGGGGTGCCATGGACAGAATCGGGTACCAAGCCAGACTGGGTACTATCGTCAGAGGCAGAGGGATGTTGACTGGACTCATGTCCCTGCTGGGACTGGCCAGAGCCACATACATGTGGTCATCTAGGACAGTCTAATGATAGCCCAGCCCCAACATTGCTGGGGCTGGTACTGCCACTACGGGAGTGGCTGGGACTTGTGTGTCGTCTGCGACGAGTGCCAGCTGATAATGTTGCTGGCATATGTCCACATCAACGTCTCAGCCATCCTGCACTGTCCTGGCACATGGACATTACATTGTGGAGGACATCTAGTGTCTCCCTCCAATATCTATCAATGACCTCGGTGTAATTACAGATGGCACAGGCAAGGTCACGGATACTGTCATTGATAGCGGTGTTGGGTGCCCTCTGCGCCCTTAGTCCCTGCCTGGTGTACCGTTCCATATGTGCCTGTGCCTGCATTACAGACCAGAACATAGCTGAGGTTGTGAGACCTGTGGGGGCATGTCTGCCAGGGGCATTACGACCAGCAGTGTTCCCACGAGAACCCCCGGACATATGCCTATGTGGTACCAATCCAGGTGTCTGGGTATGGCTGCTGTGTGGGGTTGCATGTGCCATAGATACCACACTATCCTGGTCGATGCCTACTGTATGCTGTTCCTCCGCTAAGGCCATTGGTGTTGATGGATGTATCGGCAGTATGAATGTGCACATAGATGGGGTGGACAGCTGTGTACTGTCGATTGGCGGACCAACGACAGACCCTGACAAACCTGCCTCTGCCACTACACATGTGTCATCATGTCCAGTATTTGTGGCAGTGACCTCAGGTTCCCTGCTGCACTCATCCAATACCTCAGCACCTGTGAGAGGAAGATAGGAAACACACTTCACAATCTGTACAGGATATTAGCACACATGTACACATGTACACATGCACACATGCACACATGCACACATGAACACATGAACACATGAACACATGCACACATGCACACATGAACACATGAACACATGCACACATGCACACATGCACACATACACTACTCAGTCAAGTTGACACACACACACACCAACAGCAATACGGAACATATTCATTAGTGTTTGATGGTGCAGAACAGTATCACAGGCCAAAGAGTCCTATCACACGTGTCAGTATGCAGGATGTGTGTTGCTCAACAGCATGCAGTGTGAGTGTGGAGAGTCCTTGTTGAAAACAGTATACATGTCGTTGATGCATGTGTGTTGTTCAATGATTGGCCTCACCTTGGAACACAATGTGTACATGGACACAACATTGCTGTGCAAGACTGAAACGCTTTCCAATGTCCTGTGCACCATCACTTATAGGTATACATACCATGGCCGGATGCACACAACTGTCAGGTGTATAGCAATGAATACTATGTGTAGTACTGTAGTTACTGTAACTGGATGTAGTGTAGTACCATGAGCCATCATCAGGCAGCATCATGTGGTCACTCAAGGCCACTAATGTATGTCACACTGGCAACTATCTTGCTGTACCTGACCTGCACCACTTTGGCTACATTAACCATTTCACAGCCAGTTGTTACATGGGTATGTAAGGTGTTCAATAGGGAGCATTGCCTAACATGAATGTGTTGTGTGTCGAAGTGTGTCACACTGCCCCATGATAGGCCTCTACCCCTCAGGTATAGTATGTGTGCTGTGTTGATGACATTTGGGATACTGGAGTATGACCTTACAGCAGGTGTCTACATACGCCATGTGTATCATATTAACACTTACTGCATATGACAAAGTGGTGTATGTTGTGTGCATGTGTATTGACTCTGCCTATACAATGTCCACTACAGTGTACCACAATTGGTTGGGATGCTCTGTATATTGCATGTGTTTGAGGCAGATAGTCATGTTACTGGGATGTGCATAGTCCCACAGAGGACATGCAGAGCATGCATTATGTGTAGGTGTTTTACATGTGTATATGGCCTACAAGTCTCCTATGACATGCACATGTTATATGCTATATTAAATGTAGAACACTCACAAGATTGGGTGTGCTGCCTTGTTATCACACCAGAGGGACCTACAAGGATATGAGACAGTTTGCCAGTGTCAACAACTATGACATTGCTGCTGTGTGTTTGCAATTTCACAGTAGTACAAGAGGTGACAGTCACAGGCATACAAATTATGTTCCAAATTATCAGTATTGCATGACACCAGGCTCCACATCTTCTGAATACACAGTACACATCTGATAAATGCATGTTCTAACAATTGATCTAACAGTAGTCTAGAGATATGCCATGTTACCTGCACGCTCTGTATCTACGTGCTGAGTGACTCTGGCCTCCATGATGACACATGTCTGTTGTACTGCTTGGCCAGGAGCCACCACACTGAGGAGCAGCTCTTCCACTATGGTGAGGGAGGATGTGTTGATGCACCACCACCTGTGGCAAGCTGTTGTCTGTGGACATCGGAGGCATGCTGCCGGACATGTCTGATTAAATCACTGCAGTGATGGCGTACCTGCTCAAAAGTCCGGTTATGCATGCCTACATCATTCACCCGATGGACAACATCCTGCCACAGTGCAGTGCGTCCATGCCTGGCTGGATCTGGAGAACAGCAGGTTGTAATGATGTATCAGGGCATCAAAGATGACCTCCTCCTCCTCAGGGGAATAGGTAGGTTCCCTGTTGTGAGACATATTACTGGAAGACAATAAAACAGTAATTGTGAGCAAGTCATGTGGCACACTTAACATGCTAAAGTACAGTCATCAATGAAATGCCATATATAGCAACCTATTGGCTGTCAGTAGATACACACCTTTAATACCACATAGGACTGCTCAGCCCACAACTGCCTGACAGTGCCTGGCAAATACTATATACCAAACCATGTTTTGCACAGCAACAAAGTGAAACCAGTATGTAAGACTATACAACAGTACATGGCACACTGTATGTGACACAATGCACCACCTAGCCACACGGGGTGTATATGAAGCTAATGCATGCAGACATTTGTCATCCATTGAAATGAATGTAAAGTACAGTTAAAGTACTACCAGTACACCATGCTAGTTGTTGATAGCAAACCCCTCAGTAACAAATGTGCACATTCATCACTATAGGTGGCATACTGCTGTACTTCACTATACATGTTGCTAGATATGCACATATATCCTGTGACACACATACCACCAAGGCCATGTTACAGGCATACCCACACATACATCGGACATACCTACAAGACACAAAGGTATGGCAACCCAGATTAGTTCTACCTGTGTAACATACAATATTGTGTGTCAGCACCTACAAAACCTCATGCCTGAGGTGTGTAATGTGTGAGGACTACAGGTAACAAACAAAACAGTGTTTCCAAGCAATGTGGATATAAACCATACTGTGCTGTTTAGGCCTACAGCTTCAGGTAGTACTACTGTTCATACAGGATTTGTATTCACTAGTGTTAACAATCAATAAGCATACATGTACTGCTTAAGCCTACAATGGCACACTCCGGTCAACACCATGGGACTACATCACACCGTATGCCTTACTGCTTTTCCTGCCTAGCAATAACATACATATCTTTTGCTGGGATTAAAGCTACAACACTGCATACCATGATATACACAGTTTCCCACTAGGCTATCACACCTCTACACAACTTTGACACATTTGCCTACACATTCACCATCACACCCAGGCAACCTCACATAGCAAGTAATGCAACAAATACATGTATGTGTGTATAGAGTCCTAGGTAGCTAATAGGCTATTATCCGTAGGGCCTATGGAAGCCTAGCCATATGGTACCCTGCCCTTTAACACCCATGTAATGTAGGTTCATGTGCCCCTGTCATGCAGAGCCACAGAGGTGATTCCCAGGTTGTGTTTCCTATCTCACATCCACTCATCATGATTATTCATGACAACTGCTAATGAGGACCTTCATTTGCTATTGATATGTGGTTAGTTCCAGAGTATGGTATGTGTCTGAGATGATAATGTACCACTCCAGCATGTTCTGCTTTTTGACGTTACAGGGTTTAGATCAGTACAGTGTGTAGCTTGTATGGAGTTTAATCTGTTTATATAGAGCATGTCCAACACCTGTGGGTTTGGCATAGCTTTGTATGTTAGGCAGAGGTTGCCTCTGGGTAGGCGGTATGCGACACAGTGTAGCTGTGGTTTTGTAAGACAGTCTGCATAGGGCATCTGTTTGAGTCTGGTAATACTCTTTGTGAGGTATGTGTCTGGCATCTACAGTTGCTGTGGATGTTTTCTGAGGTACATACCAACAGGGCCAATGTACTCTATGATGGGTGTTATGACTGATGAGTACTGACCTCTTTTTCCATGGATGACACACCTTTTCTGATGACATGTGGACCGTACTCAGTTTACATGACTAGTGTGGCACTGTGATTATCAATAGGGACACTACTGTCCACCTGTGTCCCATAGTCTCTTATCACACTTCAGTGTTGAGTAGACTACCACCTATGTGGTAGTTCATGGGTACAGGGTTTTTAACAATAGGGATGGCAATACGTTTACAACATTGAGCTTGAGCGTACATATGAACATCCATTGGTGTACATATAGATATACATATAGGCACATATACAGTCCACCTTTCATGGTGGGAATATCAATTATGCAAAGGTTGAGAGGGATGCAGTTATGTAATGATATTGCACAGTCTTGTGCAGAATGTATGGAAAGTATTCTTAGCCCATGTACCTTTAACAGGACCCCCTATCTGGAAGACTAAAAACCTCCACGGCGTTTAAACGCCACATGTCATATGCCAGAACTGTATGCTGTCTTGTTTGCCACACACTACAACCTACATATAAAAATGCACATAACAACCTTCACCAACATATAAATGTCCACCCTTCACAAACAGTTGCTGTATGTCCCTTGCTCTATGCACATGTTCAGATGCTAATTTATCAGACACATAAATATCTCTCCATATGTGTGTGCCATACACACACAGGGTCCACACTGTTGTAAGTCTGTACACCTCACGGATGACCTGTTGGGCCTTGCTACAACATGGACAGTTGTCACATGTGTGCATACAGTAATAGTACAGGGAGTATATATAGCTGCAAATGCTAACATTACTATACTAGCCTGGTACAGCAGTTGCCAGTGCTAAGCTACAAATTATGTTACTATCATGCATGTCTTACTCTGTCACATCCAAGTTTATATAGGTGTTTGCACTACTCCCCCAAACTGCCATTATACACAGTACTGTACAGACCACAGATAACAACTTCAGATGTTCGACATATAATGCTGAGATACATATGTCACAGTTATGTCCCACTGCACACAGCTACACACTAATTTGTCCATGGCAGTAGTTATGCATGGCATCACTGCATACATACATACTTCTGCCACATATGCATGTTTCTGAGTATGTACAGCTTGTTTGTGTCTTTTGGCTTTTCCCGGTTAGGGGTCGCCACAGCGGAACTCCGGTCCGCTAATGATTGGTAGTGGATTTTTATGTACCGGGTTACCAGCCCTGATGCACAACCTTCAATGAAGGCACGCCCCATTCATGTATGCCTCCACACAGAAGACGCTCTAGCTGAGAATCGAATGGGACAATGTCTTGCTATGAGGCGACAATGCTACCGCAGCACCACCACTGCAGTTTCTGAGTATGTACAGTACTATTCATAAACATCTACTACTTGCCGGTAACTACAAATCTGTTACATACCTGTTACTCAATTTCAGGTCCGTCTTTGTATGCTTTTCAAAGTTTTTTTTTTATTTATTAAGTAAAGTTTTTTACTTAGTTGTTATTATTGGTTATTAATTAAGGTTTTTTTTCTTAATTAATATATTTAGGTTTTAAATAAGTAAATATATTATTTACTTAAGTAAAGATTTCTTTATTAAGTAATAAAGTTTGTCACTACTCTCCTGGGGTTCTAGAGTTGCTGACACGTGCAATGTAATGATTGCATGTGGGGATAGCAAGTACAGTCTGCTTTTATAGGTATCTGCGCATGTGCATGTGATGCCCTCTGCACCAATTGGTGCCCAGCATTTGGTAAATGCATACAGCCTGCTGTGTGGTAATTGCAGTACTCACTGTCATAGCAACCCAATGCTATAAATTGCTAAGGTATGTAGGCATAGCCCTTTCAGATTTCCAGAGTGGGGCCCATGCTTGTTTGCTGTGGACACTGTTGTGTAAGTCAGAAGGTTGGTATACTTCTTATATCTGAAGCTAGAGGTGTAGACAGTGATGTACATGTTGTACTCAGACCTGACTGTTGCCACTTGCAGTACAGAGCTATCAGTGTAGAGTATAACTCACCCCTACAAATGCTTACACAACATTTATGTGACTATGTAGTTTCTTTTCTACTCATATAATTAACTGCCATACAATCGTAGTTATTGGAAGTATTCTTTTGGCACATTAACTGTTTGTGAACTGTTATACTGTAAATATTAATGTACTCACTTCTGCAGGGTTTGTGGTTTTATTGTTGACATTAGCACATGGTTCACAGGACAACTGGACAATTCCAGTACTGTGTATACCTACCTACATCCTTGGTGGACCCTACACACACAAGTGTATTTAAAGTGTGGGGGGGGGGGTTGCTGACATATAGAGAGCATTATGTATTATTGTGTGAATGTTATCTTACTGGACTTACAGGACTGGTGTGTACCTGTTAGTTTATCAAGGCAGGTGGTCTGTCTGCATAGTTCCCAACTGTGAACCTATCCAGATGGTAGTCAAATGTTACACTGTTATTTTTTGTCTGTGCAACCCACAGGTGTTTTCATCACTAGTACAATGGCATTGTTACAGTCAGTTGCTACCAGTACATGGCTACATCCTTTGGTATTTCTGTGTTGTACTCCTACATAAGGGAAGTCCTACCAAAGCTATTTGCAGAGTGTGTAACAGCAGGATGGCTGCTATGCCTGTGTGTTTGTGCCTCTGCCAGGCCTATGAAACACTCAGATACATCTTTGCATGGAGTCAGGGATAGGTAGTTAAAAGTGAAGTACACCTTACACATAATAGAGACAGTAAGTGTAGACTTGTGTGAATCAGTGCATATGGATTTGTACTCCTTTTATGAAGTACAAGCGGTGTCTACTGTTATTATTGTCAGTATTCATTGTGTAATACCCCACATTTCGGACTGACGTCAGTACTTTTCAGAGGGATTCAGAGGGACACAGCTTAAATATGTTTCACAATCAGGGACATCCCTGTAAAGTAGTCATAGTTAGATAGTATGGCCTCTGCCCTAATCAAATTTGCCACTGTTTGTCCTGCTATGATACTGTGTGGGGGTTGTAAAGTGCTTCTGTAACATTATTTGCTGCTAGAATGACTGCTTCTCATATCACACTCATGTAATGTATTCCACAACAATTGCTGGTAAAGATCCACAGAACAAGCTTTGTGTTATGGCCTTCCTATTTTTCCTTTAGATTGAGTCATTGTAATGCATGATATATTTATTTGAGCACCAGGTTATTGTATATCTGCTGTGGCTTAGTGGTAATTCATGCAGTCTATTGTGTCAATGGTATGGGGTTTGAGACTGGCAGAGGTATTTTATTTTGCTGCTGAGCAGAACAAGGGCCCTGACATAGAGTGACTAAGGCACTTTTAAGCAGTTGTAAGTGGGTTTGCGCGGGTTTGCGTGATGCTTAGTGATGCTAAGCTAAGCGCACACATGCGCACACTCACTTAATCCCACTTACTACTGCTTAAAAGTGCTTACTCCCACTAACCCCAGCGCTGATTTCTTTGAAAGAAAAGAAAATGGGGAGATAGGAAAGTGGTGAAAAAGGGGGCACAAAGAGGGAAAGACAGTAGGGGAAACAAGCTCGGGATGTGCAGGATGGGTGTAGGGAAGGTCCATAGCTGCCCATTTCTTTACCAGCAACAGCTGTGCATGTGCAATAACTTTGGAGTGAAATTTGAAACCTTCCACCCCTGAGAGAGGGGTGAGGACAACAAAGTATGTTGTACTGCCAATTGGAATTATCAGTTTACATGTCCAGTGGACATGTGTGTGAAATGGGCAGCTATGTATGGGGCGTAATTTTTTTGTGGGTACAGATTGCCCTTTTTTTTTTTTTTTTTTTTTTCAGGTGAGAGTGGAAAGTGAGGTAGAGGAAGTAGGTATATTTGGGGAGGGAGGTTGGGGAGGTAAACAGACAAGACAAACAAGACGCATACAGGGGCAGTGTATGACACATGGGGTGGGTGAACACAATTGACGGGGATGGATGTTTGGAAATTGCAAGCCCATAAGCCCACATACGGTAACAGTGGAACTGAGATCCACACCCATGGGAAGTCACCACTGCACCTTCACAGCCCCAAGGGTGGCTGTGCTGGGGGCTGCGTAGGACAAGCAGGTTCACCTGTGAGACATGCCACTCACACCTCGAGCTGGCATAGGGGATCAGCGACTGAACGCTGGTTCTCCCTACACACCACAACCCAGACCCTTTGAAGGGTGACAGGTGGCCCTTCCGCCCATGCTTGCACGGGGGGATGAGCCCCATCCCCTGCAGCGCTTCCACCCGAAGGTGGCACAGGACCAATGGAGGAGGGGAGCCCGGGATGGGCACCAGACCTGCTGGTGCCAGGTGCACTCGCCAGCTGAGGAGGGAAAGGTGGGTCCGCTGGAACCGGCCTTTCCATACGTTCTGTGATTAGGTGTGTTTAATTACAACATAAACAACAGCATTCCAAATTAGTTGTAACAGCATGCAGTAATATTCCCATTAACCCAACACACCAAGGTTCCAACAGTTGAACAGCAAGCATAACACATGCATATATTGAACGACAGTGGACATTCCAACAGCATGCAGGGATGATTGGTGGCAACAGGCCACCATGATTGTGGTGTCTGAACAGGGCACATGCATCAAAGTGAATGCAGATATTTATAGAACAATATGACATATGTCCCAAAAAATGTTTTGAGATTACACATACCCATTGAGTTGTGGAATTGCATTGTTTATGCACATACAGTAGGATGTAGAAAGAAACCTCAATTAACATCTTATAAGTACTTTTAGTCTACACTACATTCCTATTGACCGCAGGTGTATATCCCCTACATGTATTATTACACTTGGCAACATGCATTAGATTGTGTAATTGGTTTGGCTAGTTTATTATATACCTGACCTATATCTGACATACTAACTGTCCAGGATGCAGATGTTACTGCTACATATTTATTGATTGTATTTATATTTCTTTATCTATATATCTGGATGTGTTATCATGGCATTTTCAGTTAGATTTGTACAGAACCCTACATTTCATGTAGCATACTCACATTTCTAGGGATCTAATTAGCAAGCTACTCGTGTGCCAGATTTACTTATGCATGCCAGCCAGTAACTGACTGTTGAGGACTGTATATATGCTTCACAGCTACTAGCACTTCCATCAACCACTTTAGATGGGACTGCCCAACTGTGGGTTGCCAGCACTTATTAAAACAGTACTATTTGTATAATGCAAGGGTACAACAACATTTCAAAGTAAGTGACACAGACACACTCCAGGTTTTATACCTTTATTAATTACATTACACACTTCCCACAGGCTCTCTCCTTTATTTGATATTACATTGCATAAGACATATTCAAGACATATTATACCTTTATTAATAGGTTAGAACACCCTTTTTCAGGCTCGCTCACTTATTTTATATGACAGTACCTGCAGAGATATTATTCCAGACATATTTTACCTTTCTTAATGGGTTACTACACTCTTTTTCTGGCTCTCTGACTTATTTTATATAACAGTACATGCAGAGGACTTATTCAGGGCATTTTATGGCTGTATTATTGGGCTACAACACTTTCTTTCAGGCTCTCTCACCTGTTTTATATAACAATACATGCAGAATAATCACTAACCTGCCTGGTGGTGCAGCCTTAGCAGCCTATCTGCATAGGCTTGCTGATTTGCAGCACGGACACCTGCAGCTGTGAAGTAAATGAAGGGATATTGAGACATACCTATCCATTTTACAGAATCAATTATCATTTCTTACATACTGCATTCCATGGCTACCTACTCAGTTGTGGGGCATCTTGCATCCCATGGGCCTCCTGTATCCATTGGTTCAGTAGCTCCTGCTTCTGTCTCTTCAGGTTTGCATGGTGGTGATGGACCTGCTCACCAGTCCGAGGAACGCCTGTGACACTGGTGAGGTCATGAGCTAACCAGTTCCAAGCCTCTGCCTTGTACTCCGTCCCTTGGAACTGGCCCTGCAGGAGTCTTGACTCATGACGGTGGACAAGGAGCCAAATTTTGACTCCTCGATGCCCCAATGTTGCACTCAGAAGTGTGTACCCTCTCCAGCACCAGCCATTCTAACTGCAGATGGGAGCTACAATCAGTTATGGTGAGTATTCCCACCTATGGGGCTTAAATATGCCGCATTTCCTGCACTTTTTTGTGATTGGCCATTTTTGAAAATTCTCGTCTGACTGCAGACCTGCTTAGTAATGGTTAATCTACCATTTATATGTATATGTATGTTAACAGTGGCTGTTTATCCTAAGCTGTCATGGCTTAGTGGTTCAGTACTTTGATTATGGTGCACAGAGTCCTGGGTTCGAACCTTGTCATTGCATTTTATTTTACTGCAGTCCAGACAGGCTAGGGGGTGTGGCTGTGTTTAGGCAACTTTGCTCTACGTTGCTCCACGTTGCCCTACGGTGCACTGGTTGGTGCGATGCGCACCTCCGCACAAATCTATTGCACTGGGTAAAGCGCTATTTAGCTATGGGCAACTACATTGCGCTGGGTAAAGCGCTGCTTAACTACGGTCACCTGTATTGCGCTGGGTACAGCGCTGTTTAACTGCAGGCAACTATATTGCACTGGGTAAAGCGCTGCTTAACTGCGGGCAATTATATGTCAGGATCCTTTATAAATATATATTTTGTTCACTGATACATAGGCCATTTCAATGCTTTTTTAGTAAAATTTTAATCATATATGTCAGGAATTATTTCATATACTAATTTAAAACATAAATAGGAAGGGGAGTGGTGGGACTCGAACCATGAATGCCTCCTCTTTGTGCGAACGCTCTACCATTACGCTATTGCTATTTGGCGTAATTTGCATAAACATTCCTTCTTATGCTCTCCCATGTCGGGATTTTTAACTGCAGCTAAGCAATGGGCACACCCTAGCACACACGCGCAAATACGGGCAGCTATATCGGGAATTAGAAAAAAAAATCAAATATTTTACTTTTTATAACTGTGCTGGGAGTTTACAGTGTCAGGGAGTGTGGTGTTGGGTACATGGACATTTGAGCGGATTCACTCTTGTGTGTTGACATTTGGCATTTTGGACACTTGCAGGAGCATGGACCTTTAGACTGCTCGGCATTTGAACATGCACCCTGCTTTCCTGCACGGTCCGTGTTAGACTTGCAGTTGAGTCAGCATGCCCTCATGAATATTCATGGCATGCTGACGTCATACCATTCAAGTGCAGCCTCCGAGTAAGACTTATTTAGTCTTACACGGAGGATTCGTGAATCCGGGGGATAAACTATTTGCTGTGCTCACACTGGAGATGGTGCTTTGCACTGGCATGGTCTCTGTGACAAACTGGAAACAGAATACGGGGGACTATTTGCTGTGTAGACAGTGAAACAGTATTTGGTAGACGGACTACTGATTATGCATGCAGTGATACAGAATTTTGCCTACATGGATTGTCTCCTGTACACAAAATGAGGCAGTAATTTCTATATGGAATATTTTCTTATTCACAGCGCAAACACTTTCATTAGCTGACACAAACTATGTTCATGGTACATCTTTTTATACTAAAGACTGTTTATTCTTCTTTAGAGATGTCAGGCAACTACTGCAAATGTAGTTCTATATTGCAGGATTTGTTTTTCATTCGATTATGTAGAGCTGCAGAAAATCCCAGACAACATATACTTTTGCTCAATCAAAATAAGGTGCAAGGGGCATCATTTAATAATTGAAATTATGCAGTAAACATTCTAAATGAAAACAAACTATTAACTTAATTTTTAACAGAAGAAGGGCAGATGTGAAATCACATACGCCAGTCAGTCTTAGTGTGTATTTCTGTAACAGTAAGAGTGATGTGTAAATGCTCTTTACTGCCAGTATTCACATAATAATTCTGCTACCAATGTGTTGGTCTAAGCAGGTAAACAGCTGCTGAAAAATGTTACTCACCGATTAAGTCAATTCAACTGTGAATGCCTTCTGTACTGACTCAGAGACTATAAACCCACTTTTATTATAGTTGCCCACCCAGCTTTGCCTAGAGAAAGTCATTTCAGAGCAGCTGTTGACTGAATTAATAGCACACAAGCTAAACAATGAAAGCAGTGTGTCTTTTCTGTCAGGTTCACCCATCCTGCTGAGCTGAGACCTACACCTGTGCAACACAGATGGCAATTGCGTTGTCTTGGTGAACAGTCAGAGACAAGGTCAGTGAAGTGGAGAGCAAATAGAACAGGCTGGTATTCCCTTTTAAATGCTACATTTTATTATTATATTCTCGGGCTAGTATTCACATTTAAGTGCTACATTTTATTATTATATTCTCGGGCTAGTATTCACATTTAAGTGCTACATTTTATTATTATATTCTCGGGCTAGTATTCACATTTAAGTGCTACATTTTATTATTATTATTATCACTACTACTACTATTATTATATTGTCTGGCTGATATTCACTTTTTAAGTACAGCATTTTATTGTCATGTTCCAGAAAACGTTAACACTGGAAATATCTACTTGCGTGAACTATATATATGCCAGGTTTTCAGGCTTCTGGATGTGATAAAAAATGCAACTGTAAAATAAACATACACATTTGCAAGTCATTTCTTTCATCAGGTTCTATTTACTGCTGCAACGACTTCTGCCTAAGGTAAAAAAAAAATCTTTAAAACTTGGTAGGAAAATCTGTCAAAATTACTAAGCAAATAAAATCAGAGATTATTTTAAATACCTTTGACTGCACAGTTCAGCTTATTTAGCTTGCATTATTTACATTCAGTTTGTTTTAGCACAAAATGGTATGCCTATGGGACTTTATTACTCAGAACTGTGCACATTCACTCATTAGTTGTAGAGGGTAAAAAAAAAACATCTCAGTGCTGAACTTGGCTTTCCAACTACTGAAGCTGACATTCTAGACTGGATAATATATGGAGATGTTATATGCAGTTGTAGAAAAATTTGTATTTTTTCTAGATCTAAGTCAATAGCTCAAAAATAGTGCAGTTAACCATTTTTTCTATTCCACATTTTTCTACTGAAAGGTGATTTTGCAACTGCTGAAAATAAAGTATCCCTATAAGATCAATTAATTTTATTAAATTATGGGAAGGAAACATATAGGTAGCATATTTCTTCACTGCTTATAGATACAGAATAAGAGAACTTTTATGTACATGAAGTGCTAACTACCCAGTTAGTAACATCACAGCCAATCAAATAATTTGGGGTTGCAGTATTAAAGTAAATGGTGGTACAATGGAACAATATTTTGCCTTACATATCTAGATTCTCTAACTCACTTTTGGGTTGGGGTACATTCCAGAGTCCTCACATTCTTGTGTGCACATGGATTTACACTGAGTCTAATATCTTTCATGTGATAATGTTAAGTCACAGATGTATTATTGATTCTCCAAATTACCCCTAAGTGTATGAGTTATGCAGGGTATGTGTGTATGTGCATGTTTGTGTGTGTTTGTGTGTGCGTGTGTGCGTGTGTGTGTGTGCGCGTGTGTGTGTGTGTGTGTGTGTGTGTGTGTGTGTGTGTGTGTGTGTGTCTGTCTGTGTGGGTGCTCATGCGTGTGAAATGGGACAGGATCCGGTTCCCCAACTCTGAAATGGATTAAGTGGGTAATGAATGAGTGTCTATTAAAGTATGACATACTTGAAAACACCATTACATACTGCTTAAAACATTTGGCATATGAATTACAAAAAAATAAATAATACAATTGGCAATCCTAAGCATAGTATGCCTTTATGAGGTATCGATGGATTTTTCATTGTAAAAATGGTAATTATGAGATTGAGGTTTGCAGGTGATCTCTACAAGTTTTCGAAGATAAAAGAGCAGTTTTAAGATATAAGCAAATTAGAAAATAGGTCTATGATTGTTCTGTTAAGGCAGAGTACAGTGATGTAATGACATCTTTGAACCTAGATGCCATGCAGTTACTTATAAGTTGTGCAACATAAAAAGATCTCCTCACCACTGAGGCCACATGGTGGTCGAAGGTAAGGCTACTGTCTATGGGCATATTCAGATCCCTGACACTGGTTCAACGTTTAGGGGCATATTATCAACAGAGTTATCAGCCAAGATGGTTGACTTCCCAAAGGACACAATTATGCATTTCTTAGCATTGAGTTTAAAACTATGGCTTTGGCACCATTTGTTAGTCAGAGATAGACCTTCTTGAAGACTGCTAGTGTCTTCTGGGGAGTTGATGATAACCCCCAGTTTGCAATCATCTGCAAACTTAGTCAGCCATAAACTTTTAGCATTTATTTCCATTTCAGAGAAATAGATGCCAGAAAGGAGCAGGCACCAATACAGAGCCCTGGGAGACTCCACTAGTGACTGGCCTCTTGGTGGAGGTGGCCTCACCTATTTTGACCTCCTGGGTCCTATCAGTGAGCCAGTTGGCTATCCAGTGGGTAATAAAAAGGTTTATACCTAAATTAATGAGCTTGTCTATAATGCCTGAGTTGGGTATCATACCAAAAATCTTGTCCAGGTTGAAGTAAGCTGTGTGCACAGTCTTACCTTTATCCAATGCTTTGGTGATCCTCTCAAAAAAGTCCACCAGATTTAATAGGCATGACCTTCCCTTAACAAAGCTGAACTGTGATGAGTCCAGCATTTGCAGGTTGCCTATGCCATTTATCATGTCCATGGCCTTACATATGAGGCTGGTAAAACTTATGGGCCTGTAGTTACCTGGATCAGTGGTTGGACCTCCTTTGTGCAAGAGAATGACTGTAGCCATGTAATGCATGTTTTCATATCTAAACACTTAGAAACTACCACAGCATCGTGGCTAAAGGCACCATATTTTGCTATGCTTTTGCTTATTTCAATCTTCAGTGCAGCTGGTAGATAAACTGGCATATTTAGGAATCAATAAACATCTCTGTAACTGGCTCTTGGACTTCCTGACTGAGAGGCCACAGAGGGTGTGTTCAGGTAAGAACACATGAAAGTGCATCACAGTTAAGACTGGGGTTCCACAGGGATGTTTTCTTAGCCCACGGTTATTCACCATCCTGACCCGTGGCTGCTATGCTAAGTACAACTCCAACCATATCATCAAGTTTGCTGATGACAATACAGTCATGTGGGTCATCATAAAGGAGGATGAAAGGGTGTACAGAGAGGAAGTGGCATCTCTGATCAGTTGGTGCGAGGAGAACAACCTTGACCTGAATGTAAGCAAGACCAAAGAGATTATCTGTGACTTCAGGAAAAGAACAAACCATCCGGTGCTCATGATCAATGGTGAGAGTGTGGAGAGGGTTAAGTGTATGAAAGTCGGGTGTACACACATCAGAGGATCTCGACTGGTCAGGAAACACCAGAAAACTGCTCAAGAAAGTGCACCAATGCCTCCACTTTTTAAAAAGGCTAAAAAAAGCTAAGTTTCCTCTACATGTTCTGTCCACCTTCTACAAAGGTGCAGTAGAGAGCATCCTCACCTGCAACTTCACAGTGTGGTTCTGAAGCTGCACAGTTGCAGAAAGGAAGCACTACAGAGAGCGGTGAGAGTCACAGAGAAGGTAACGGGTTCCAGTCTTCCATCGATACAACAACGCTTGTCTGCAAAAAGCATCTGAAGGGCCACCAAAATGTAAGCATCTGGCATTGAGCAGAAGATATCATAGCATCCACTGCAGGACTACACAATTTAAAAACTGTTTCTACCATACAGTGATTAGACTTCTGAAGTCAGGCACTAGTCCCAGGGGTCTGGACACATAATAAGTCAGTTTTTATTTGTGCAATATATACTTATATAAATTCCAAGTAAGTGCAATACTTATTTATTTCTTCACAGTCTGTATTATTTAACCCACTCAAGTGAGATATTAGACAAATAACTTAGGCATCGTTCAGTCTTTTGTGTTTTGTAATTGTATTTACTTTAAATGGGGTAGTCAATTTAACTAGGGGAGGGCATTATTTTCATATCTGAGTTTAGTAAATGTCTTTGCTCTTTTTTATGTATGTATTGGGAGTAGTACTGTATTTGTTAGTTATGTTTATTCCTCTACTTGTATGTGTTGTTTTACTCCCCTTTGTAATCTTGAGAATTGAGCTGCTACATGAAATTTCACTTGGGCTACACGTGTAGTTCTAAATGACAAGAAATTTTACTTTGACTTTGACTTTGAAGACCAATGTGTGACTCAAAAATCAAATAGAAAAGTCACTCTAGACTGAGATGCAGCATTGCAGAAGAAGACAGTTCCTCCACTAACAACAGAGTGGAAGGATAAAGATCTGCAACAGCTTCCAGCCTGGAATAATAGTAATGAAGAGAGAGCTGCAAAACATACAGGTAAAACATCTAAGGTCCTCTGCTGATATTGTGCATATTCCTCAAAAAAGGAAAAGGTAAAATATATTAAACAGAATAAAGGCAACACCAAACAGAAGAAATGTATGGGGAAACAACAATGACACCAACCATTGTCAAGTAAATGTTGAGACAAAAAAAATTGGAAATTGGCCAAGCCTTGTGGCATAAAAGGGCGAATCACAGACTATGACCTAAGCAACGTATTTTCAATTAGTAGCATGGAGACTGGAGGAAAATGATAGGGGAGAATGGACTTGTTTGGTCAATGCTAGTTAGCCTATCTTAGGAGGAAGGAGACAGTCTGTTCCACCAAAGATGCCTATCAGAGGGTAGGCAGTCAAGTGAGAAAGAGGTCAAGGCAAACTTATGTTTTTAGCAGTACATTTACTGTTGGGTCAGGGATGATGCACATGAGAGCATAAACATGATTTCCCACAGAGGCAGCCACCATCAGTATGAAGGCTGTCCTTGGAGAAGGGTTAGGAGAGATGGAGCAGGATCCCACATAGGCACAGTAAACTGGCCAGCTCCTTAATGTCTGCATATCACCTCCAGGAAAACAAATGTGACAATCAGGCTCCTCAAGTGGGAACAAATGGGCTGGAGGGTTCTCATGCAGCTTGGGGATGCCTGCCCCCCCCCCAAAAGAAACAGGTGAGCCAATGGTACAGGTAGAGGTGCCACTGAATTATCCTATGATCAGTGCAGCAAAATAGGGAAGTTAGGAAAAATAATGACAGGTATTACACTGGGAAAAAGAATAACCTTTATCAGATAACAGTAAACATGATTAATATCCCATATAATAAATATACACATGAATGAAAACAAACTAAAAGCCATAAAGGTTTTATGAAGTACACAGTGTCTAAAGCATACCTTAATAATGGTGGACTTCTTCCGATGACTTAAAATAAATTCCAGGAAAAAACAGTCCAAATCCGCCATTTGATAAATAGTTTAATAGCTCAGGACATAACCAGCATAAATAGCAGAACAAAGCTTTCGAGTAAAAGACTCTTCTCCGGTGTGATTAAACACTGAAGAAGAGTCTTTTACTCTAAAGCTTTGTTATGCTATTTATGCTGTTTATGTCCTGAGGTATTAAACTATTTATCGAATGGTGGATTTGGACTCTTTTTTTTTTTTCCTGGAATTCTGATTGCTTTTCATCCAAGTCCTTTGATTTGCTGAAGACCTGTTACTTTGTATGACTTAAAATAAAGTAATGCTCTGATGTGTTAGCCACATGTATGAAATCTCATTCAATGCTGGAAAATGACTGCAAATTTACTGATACTCCATCAAAAAAATGTCCAAGGTGCCTTAACTATAAAATGTGAGCACTTATTTTATGTCTGTAAGAAAGTACAAGTGTATGAGTTATTACAACTATAACAGCAGATGTTCAAATAATATGTTCAGTTCATTGTTGCAAGAATCCACTTATTGGTTGAGATAACATGGGAGGAGCACATCAGTCCATTAGTCACATTTTTCCAATACTTTGATGTCCCTGGAGCTGCACAGTTAATCTTGGCCCATGCCACTTACAGGGAACCTGGTTGTAATGGAATAGAAGATGTGCACCAGTCTTGCTGCTTTTCTTATTACTGATTTTTCCAACAAACATATTTTTAGATATAATTTACCAAGAATGTTTTTTTGTTATTTGTTTTCTATTCAATAAGATCATCTACAAAGAAAAGAAGTACATAACCAGTTACAATATTTGCAATGTATGCCTAAAAAAAAGAAAAAGGGTTTAAATATACATTTATGTCAATCATTTCAGATAAATCAAAATTAAACATATATATATATATATATATATATATATATATATATATATATATATATATATACAATTTTAAATGTATAGTCCATCTTTGATGATGTTCTTAAATGTTTTTGGTTAGAGGATATATCATTTTGTAAATAAACATTAATAAGGGAAGAAACTAGTCCATGAATTCCCTACAGAGGATTTTGGAAATATTAACAAAGAAAGTGGAAAAAGTGCCAAATGTAAACTGATAACCAAAAATAAGGCACTGGAAGGTTCACCAGAATAAAATCCACTGTTTTATTGATCGCACATGATATTAAAAAACGTAAAGCACATCCGGAGCACATTAACTGTATCACCGTGTTTTCATCACAAAAACGTCTTCAGATGAGCATACCAACTTCTGAAACCCCTTTATATACAGAAACATCCCCAATTAATCAATTAACAAACTGTTATACTTTTAAAAACGTTTTGTGAAGAAAATGCGGTGATATCGTGTGCGATCAATAAAACAGTGGATTTTATTCTGGTGAACCTTCCAGTGCCTTATTTTTGGTTATTGATTTTGGAAATATTCTGTTTTTCATTGTGATGGTCTCTCTTTGCACAAGGTCTTGAAGTGGATAAGAATTCTTCAAATTGTGGAGCTGCCTCTTTTTTTTATCTTCTTGTTATATTTTTTCGCAACAGCAAGAATAGTACATTACAATTCTCAAAAGTCATTTGGTAATCTTCTGGAATGCTGAGTAGTATTAAATTATTGTCTAAAGAATAATTGTCAGTCCATAATGCTTGGAAAAAAACTTTCAGTTTTGTTCCAGTAAGTTTTTAAAGATGGATAGTCATAAAATATATGTGACCAATCAGCCTTATAATGTTGCTTATATCTGCAACAATCTGTAGAGTTTCCTTTTCTAAATATTGCTATTTTATATGGGGTTAAGAAAGATCTATGTAAAAATTCCCATGTATACACCTGCCAAAATGAACCCATGAGGTGTTTTTAACAGATTTTGTTAAATAGTTTCCATTGTTTTCAGATAAGGATATATTTGTTCCATGAGTAATATAATTCCAAATGTATTATTTATATTAATAATTCATGGAACAAGCAGCTTATATAAAATAAAGATTATATTATTTGGGTCAGTTTCATTACTTGCCCAACATGGGGAAATATGCCCTTTTCTCCACTGTAGTGTGATTTCCAAGTTGGTATATATAAATATATATATATATACATATATATAGTTAGGTGGGCGTGGAGGGCACAACTCCCCACCTAGGTGGGGCTTATGTAGTCCAGTGTGGTTACATTAAGTTTTGTGCAAGTCCTTACTTGCCATGGGAAAAATCAGCCCTTTAAATACTAATGGGCTAAACAACCCAAAAAAGGAGATGTTTATTAAAATATCTTAACATAAATAAAACTCAATTAGACTCCTTTAAGGCACGCGTGCACACACACACACACACACACACAAACAGACACACAGATATATATGTATATATTTATATTTATATATATATATATATATATATATATATATATATATATATATATATAGGTTTACTATCAAATGAGTGAAACTTCCCTTAAAATCAGTCATAAGGTCAAGGATAAAGGTGCAAAAGGGCAAAAATGCTGATGCCTCCAAAACATCAACACATTGCTTACATTTACAGCTTTAAGCATTGCTTTTTACAATTGGATCTCACTACAGTGCAGATTGGGAAAATTATCCTTTTCATCACTGTAGTACAATCTCGGAGTTAGAATATATAATCAGCAGGGAGATGCAGGGGCCTTGCACCCCTGCAAAACAGTAAAACTGTGTATGCTTTATGAATAGGTTTAAGAATAGTTTTTTTAACTTTTGATGATCTGTACAGTAAATGTTGAATGTCAAGGTTTGATTTCCGAACATTATGCCATTTTGAATACTCGGCATAACAGTTTCCAATGTTATTTTTCAGACAGTCAATAACACCATCAGCCTTTCAGAGTTTTGATGGTAAACTATATATATATATATATATATATATATATATATATATATATATATATATGTGTGTGTGTGTGTGTGTGTGTGTGTGTGTGTGTGTGTGTGTGTGTGTGTGTGCACGCATGCCTTAAAGGAGTCTATTTGAGCTTTATTTATGTTAAAATATTTTAACAAACATCCCCTTTTTGGGTTGTTTAGTCCATTAGTATTTAAAAGAGTTTAATGATAACCCCATCACAAAAGTTTATAATATAGATAGATAGATAGATAGATAGATAGATAGATAGATAGATAGATAGATAGATAGATATTCTAAGAATGGAAATGAGTAAATGATATAATGATATTCCCCTAAAGTGCAAAAACTGAACATAAGATATTTCAGGCACACCAATACATGTATAAATTAATATGTTGTAAAACAATCATATCATAACCATATCTCTATATATTGAATTAAGAAAGCTCCTAGCCTAAAACTGACAAACTTGCTAAACTATCCCACTAGAACTAAACTGTAGTTCTTTAAGAAAAAACTAATAAACTTTCAGCAAAACCAGAGCTCTGCAGTAAGAATGATTTCATTTTGGAGAGTTTACATATGCAGTAAATCTATACATATAAAGTTAAAATTAAATTATTAATAAAGCATCTGTAAATTTCCTTCATATTATCTTTTGTATGTAATCATTATTTTTTTAAAAGTTGTTTCTTATAAATTTCTCTTTCTTTTATTGCATTTTTTTGCTTTTATTCTCTGTTATCTTTGTTATTCTTTTTCTTTTCTTCCCTACCCTCTTTAATATTATTTTACTTCTTGTTTCCCTTTCTCTTCTCCCTTTTATCTTGGTTTTACTTTTTTGTTATTGTTTTATTTTTTCTTTGTTCTTTTATCATTATTTATCTTTATTTTCTATATTTCCTCAACCTTTTCTTTTTTCACTCTTTTCTTCCACTTCCTCCATGTCTTTGGTTACTGGTTTCTCTCTTTCTTTCCTTCTTCATTTTTCTTGTTTCCTTTCCTGTTTTTATTTTCCTTTATATTCTCCTTTTTTATCATCTCCTTTTCCCACATCTTTCCCATTTTCTTTTCCTTCTCTCCCATTTTACTTTTTCCCCTTTTCCTTTCTCTTCTCTTTTTATTTTCTTTTTCTCCTTTTATATTCCCTCTTATTCCTTCTCTATATGCCTTTTGTCCTTGTTTTTACCCTTTATTTATTTTCTTTTTCTTATCTTTCTGTTTGCTTTTCTCATCCTTTCCCTTTTATTTTATCTCTTCATATCTCTATGTTTACATTTCCTTCTGATTTTACATTTATTTAAATCTCTTCTCTCAGTTTTCACTTTCTTTTTTCCCTTCATTCCTTCCTATTCCCCAATACTTTTTTCTCTCTCTCTCCTCTTTGATGAATTGCATTTCATATTCTCTTTTTCTTTCTTTTTCTCCTTTTTTATCTCCCTTTCTTATATTGTTTTTCTCCCCCCTCACACCTTATTTTCTTTCCTTTCACTTACCTTTTCACTATTTATCCCCTT
Source organism: Protopterus annectens (assembly GCF_019279795.1). Classification (NCBI taxonomy): domain Eukaryota; kingdom Metazoa; phylum Chordata; order Ceratodontiformes; family Protopteridae; genus Protopterus; species Protopterus annectens. The sequence continues at coordinate 887,865,086 of NC_056746.1, read as the reverse complement.
CCTCTCTTTCTCAATTCTTCTAAATGAAAAGTGCTTCAAATATAGTAAGTTGTGATTAGTTCCTTATATTTCATATATGATACATTTGAAGTGAACTGAATTATGATAGATAACATATCCATTTTTGTTGGTGTAAAATAAAGTGTACACTGTTTAACTGACTCACAATTAAACATTCTTTTCCCCTTTCTCTCTTTTACATGCAATCATGTTTATATTTGTCATGATATCAATATTACAATGTAAAGATGAGAACTTCTGTAATTTTCATAAAACGGTTTTCTATATTAAAAATCATGGAAGTATGTAAAGAGATTATAATCATAAATATAAGTGTTAGAATAATTACTAAATGCTTCATTTAGTGAGATCTTCTATTTTATATCTGTCTTCCCAACACCAAACCAAGGTGTACCATCTCATTTTAAATTCAGCTGCACCATAAACCTTAAATGCCCACTCTCAAATGTTTGAGATATTACAACATCTTAAGAATATAGATTAAATAGTTATTGTAAAGTCATCACAGTGTGTAAAAAAGAATATTTGGGATCTTGTTCAGATTTGTTTCAGAAGTCTGTAATTAAAATATTTTTAATATATGTAGCATTTTAAAAGTCTGCTAAGTATTTTCTGCTGGTAGGTTTAATCCATCAGTACTTTTTTATTTTCAAAGGCAGAGTTAAGGACATCTGAAAAAATGAGCAGCAATACCGTATTTGCTGAATACTTTCTCAACTTTTTTTCCCTTTTCTTTCCCCCACTGCCATCATATTTATGTTTATCAGATATTTTTTTCATATTTTTTTTTTTACTTTTCCTTATTTCCTTGTTGCTGATGTTAGTTGTCACATATCCATTCAGGTCTATGACATTTCGTTGAATCACAAATTAGCGAACACCTCTTTGTTGAACACCTATTTATCAAAGCTACCAATCATCAAATAGAGTTTTCAGCAACATTTTTCCCAAAGAAAGGCACCTGTTGACTGCCATCTGGAATTTGCCCTTTTCCCAACTGTAGTGTGATCTTGGAGTTGATATATTGAGTTAGAGGGGTGGGGGGCATAGCCCCCACTTGAGTAGGTGTTAAGTTTTATTATTTTGTACTCGGTCACCAGAGTGGCCTTCATTGATTTGGCCTAGGACAAGTTTCACTGAAAAGTCCATTCTTCAATTTGCAGCTTCAATAAATAGGGGCTCAATGATAAGCAATTCTATAAACTGACATAGACCCATCCCCGCACCTAGATGTCATGCCACATAAGCATCATAACCCAAGATTAAAGCAAAGTACCCCAGTGTAAAGTCAGAAACTCCTTACATGCATTATTTTATTACTTCTTTTCTTGTCAATTAAAATTATATGATTAGTATCACTGTGTTTTAGACTTTTATCTATAAATATAAGCAATGAACATTCTAGCTGTTCAGCAGCTGTTCAGCATTAATCTATAGAAAATGTGCTAATTGCATCATAGACAAAATGTTTAAGGTGTTCTTGTTAGTTCTGATAAATCTTTTAACTTAAATTCTTATAGACCTTTACATCTTTTAATTACAGAATAGCCATAACTCTGATCAAAATTTAAACAAAGACTATGAACACCTTCCACTGGATTCAATAAACACCATGCAAGAATAGCACTGTTCTTGCACGGAGTGGTTTGTGTCCATATAGCACAGCAGCGCGCCTTGCATATTCATGAAAGTGAGCTGCTGTTCTACCTATACGGACAAGAACCATGAACGAGTGCAGGGGGGAGTGTCCAACTAGTGCATGGACATTGAACACAGCCCCCTGCACTCAGAAAGTGCCATACAGCACTTTCTAATAAGGACCTGGCATAACATTAAAGATTTACTCTAATATTATGCCAGTATTTCAGTGTCCACAAACACTGAAATGAAATAATGATCATTTCAGTATCTGTGGACACTGAAATAAACACGGCATCAAGAAAGCAATGCAGGGGGTGTGTGACAGGTTCTCTGATACACCCCCTGCATTGCCGAACTGCCATATGACACCACCACAACCTGCTAAAGCAGGAAATGTGTGCAAATGCACAAATAATGGGGATAAATCCCTCAAAAGAGACACAAAACACATAATGCCCACTAAACTTAGAAAGTTGATAGAAAACAGGTCATGCATTAGCATGAATTACCGAAGGGTAGAAGTCTGAAAGCAAATGTATGCCGATATTCCCTGACAGCAGTGCATGTGGACAAAGGCACAAATAATGGGGGTGAAAAAACAATAAAATAGAGACACATCTGAAAAATTGCCCTCACACATTTAGAAAGTTGACAGAAAACAGGATATGTATTAGCAGGAGTCCCTGAAGGCTAGAAGCCTGAAAGCCAAATGAATGCCATTATTTCATGACTGCAGTCCTCAATGACTTGTCAGAACACCACAAGACTCACTTATATAACATAATAATATAATAATAATATATACTTTTTTTCTAGGCTAAGGAATGTTTAAGCGTAGCTAAGCGGGTGTGCGCTTTATGGCCCTCCACTTACCATAGCTTAAACATCCCATAGGAAATAAATACTACAGGTAAACTTTCCAAGCTGAGATAGTGTAGTGGTTAGAATCTCGGCTTTGCATACAGGCATTCACAGTTCGAGTACCAAAACAGGCAACTTATTTTTCTATGGGAAAGTAGTGTTAAAATTATTTTTGTAAACTTAAATTATGTAGCAACTGTTTTTTGCCAACCAGGATAGTGTAGCTGGTGTACAATGTAAGTGTGAGTATATAACATGTGAAACTACCCATGTACACACAAGTGCCCCACACAGTATAATCACACCCCTTGCCAATGTTAGGAAAGCACATAGAGGGATGTCATGTAAAGTATATGATATACACTTAATAAATGAAAGCACTCCACTGATATATTAAAAAAATTAAAAGTGAGCAATGGTGAGCAATGCTCAGCTATGCTTAGCAAGCCATTGCTAAGATGTGATTGCTAAGCAGCAGGTAGCTCAGCCAAGTGGATTTGCACACAGTTAAACAGTGCTCAAAAACTTTTCCTTTAAGCAGTGTTAAAACTGGCTTAGTGGATTTGTGCACTGCTTAATAGAGCTTAACCTTTTGAAAATGGTCCAATGACAACAAAGGGCAGGAATATAGCACTATTTAAATGGGGCAGGTGGGAATACAGCCATAATCTGTTATAGTCCATCTGTGTAGATACAATGGCTGGCATTGGAGAGGGAGTGTGCTGCCGGGTGTAATGCTGGAGCATTCGGGAGTCTAGGGTCATGGCTGGACTCCTAGCAAAAATCCATGAAGACAGACTGCTGCAGGGCCTGTACCAGGGCTCCCAATACAAAGTGGAGGCCTGGGACCATCTTGCATGTGAACTCACCAGTGCTACTGGCATCCCCCAGACTAGTGGGCAGGTACAGCACCACTATGCTGAACTAAAGCGGAGGAAGAAGGATCTCTTGGACCAGTGGCTCCAAGATGGATGGGCCCAGAATGCTCCAGTAGTGTGTAAGTATCACTATCAAGTAGTTTGTAGCAAATACTAGCTTGAGAATGTGATAGACAGATATGCATAATGTGTGTTTTTCTCCACTACAGCTGCAGCAGAGAGGGCTGTGAACACTGAAGCCCATGGTGCCAGACTGCTGAGGCTGTGCCAACAGGCTGGCGAGTACAAATCTATTTTGCAGTATATAGTACAAATAGCTAAGAATGATTATATTGCATACTGCTAGTAGGTATACTCTTACTGTGTGAACTGAATAAATATAAAAGTTTAACTGACTAATATTGATGTGAAATAAAGACCCTTTACAAAACAATATTGTGTTCATTCTGGTAAGTTGTTGTAGACATATACTGCACTGATGACTGAACCCCGAATAGTAATGTGTAAAGTATAAAACTATGTTCCATGCAGCATTACTTTGTGTTAACCTTTGCTTTCCATATTGTAGTAATCCAAAGGATTAATGCACAGTACAATAATTATCTGTCATGCATGAATCACAGGATTTCAAGTTCAGACTGTATAACCAAGAGACTATTAGGCCAAAACCAGGGAAACAGGGAACAGTATTTCCCAAGTAGTTCATTGTGATTAGAAATAGCTTAGTTGTTAATTTTGCACACCCAGACATGGTTCAAATCCAGGGAGTGGTACTAAGATGTGTGCAAATCTACATACAAGGAATCAGGAATAAATGTAAAACAGTCAGGTAGTGTTAACCTAAAGTTTCTCCACAGGTTTTACAGGTAAGGAAATGTTGCTTGTAGCTGTATGAAGGGTATACTAATAAACTATGTACAACTGTTCAATTGTCACACCACATGCCTGCAAATGACAGCAAGATAGGTGCATACAATATGCACTCTTCCGTAATCATACCTCTTAACTGTACAGATATTCACTGAATGTTCAGATATTTGTCTCAGAGTTTTGGTCTGTTTTACATAAAGTAGTGGTGTCATGGCAAATCAGTGGCAAGTCATTATAGACTGAAGTTAGAAAATAATGATACACATATAAGTGTTAAAATGTCATATCCTTCAGAAAAGCCATGCAAATGCAAAACCTGTTACGCTATCAACCTTCTAAATTTGTAAGAGCAATGTCTAAAAATTATCCATATTTATGCCCCTTTGTCCCACTCTCATGTATGGCTTTGTACAGATGTCATGCTCTAAGAGGTTGAGAGGTATGTTCCCAATACACATCTTCCAAGTGTCATACTGTCACGGCTAGTTTTCCCTGCTGCAAATAATCCTGGACACAGATAGGAAACCAGTTGACATATGTCAGTAGCACACTCACATAACAGCAGGTCAGGGTACCCCTCCTGTGCCAGATATGTACCCCTGACATATACGAGGCCCTACTAGTCATGTACCCAGAGTTGTCACAGTTGGCCACATACCATTCCAGGCTGACAGTTTAATAGGTATGTTTGTGCTACAGAAGCTATGGGCTATAGGTAGATGTAAAGTGAGGGCAAACCCATAGAGTACTGAGCCATACTGTTGTGGAAAATAGAAGCATAAACATATGTTAATGGACTTTTTGTCTCTCCCCCCACCCCTCATCCAGATCAGTACAATAATTCATTTACTAGGGATATGTTTTACTCCAAACCTAATGCTGAGACTTGTGTTATATTATTGTTCTTATATTTGATCGCTTACATGTTAACATACCTTGTTCAAATACCATTGCTGGTAGCCTGTTGCCGTGAAAGTTACTGGCATGCTGTTATGATGCATACCGTTGTTCCATTCCTGCATGTGTTCTGTTTGCTATGCAACTGAACCAAATATGTTTTATGAGGTTAATTGGAACACTCATGCATGCTGTTATAACTAATCTTGAAAAGTATTTTTCATGACTAGCCAACATAATTTGTAAAACCTCAACACCATAGCGTATCTGGGAAGGTGGATCCCAGTGGATCCACCTGTCCTGCCTCATCTGGCCATGGCACTGGGCTCCAGCAAGTCTGGGACCCAACCCAGATCTGCCTCCTCCACTGGTCTTATACCACCTTCTGGTGGAACTGCCTCAGGGGATGGGGCCATCCCCCCTGGGAGCGGGCACGGACAGGAGGCTGTCACCCACTGTCAGGTCGGGGGTTTGGTGCACAGCACCTTTAGATCTCAGTTTGAAGATCAGCTGCATTAGATTGAGGGCCATGTGGTGCACCTTGAGGGGCAGGCCACCCCTCCTGTCCAGCCCCCATCACAGCCACCTTTGGGGCTGGGAAGATGCAGTGGCAACTGCCCTTGGGTGAGGATCTCAGTCCCACTGTAACCAGTTGGGGGTCCATGGGCTTTGGATTCCCAACCACCCACTCCATCAAATGTTTACATCCCTCCCCTGTCTGCTGTCTTGTCTGTCTCCCTACCCAACCTACCACCCCAGACGTACCTACAATCTTTCCCCAACATCCCACTCTCACCTTATAAAAAAGAAAAGGGCATTTACCCCCAAAAAATGTCTTCCCATACATAGCTGTCCATTTCACACACATGTCCACTGGACACATGTACTCTGGTCTAATTGGCTTGACAACACATTTCTGTTGTCCTCACCCCTCTCTCTGGGGCTTGAGTGTCCAAATTCCCCTCCAAATTCAGTACAAATGCACAGCTGTTGCTGTAAAAGAAATGGACAGCTATGGACCTTCCCTACATCTGACCTGCACATCCCTAGCTATCCTTCATATTGTTTTTCCCTCTGCATGCCCCTTTTTTCACAACTTTCCTATCACCCCTTTTTTCCTTTTCTTATAAAGAAATTAGCACAGGTGTAAGCATGTGTAAGTTGTAGTAAGCGGGAGTAAGCAAGTCTGCATGATGCTAAGTGAAGCCAACACAGACTAAGCATCTGTACATTTAACCATGTGTTGGCATCACTTAGCGTCATGCAAACTCATGCAAACCCATTTATAACTGCTTAAAACTTCTTTAATCACTCAGTTTCCATCAGCCATTGTTCTGCCTAGCAACAAAATAATCAGAGCTACCAAGGCTCAAACCCAGGGCTCAGTACACCATAGTCAGAGCAATGTACCACTACACCATTTGAGTTATAAGGACTGCTGATGCTTTTTCAAACATATCATGCAGTAGAGTCATTCAACAGTAGGGAAAAGATTCCGTCGAATCAGTCAGTTTTGTATTTATACATATATACATTTATATATGTATGGAGATGCATATATATGGAACAATATATAAATAATATAAATAGAGATATACATATAAAATATATATATATATATATATATATATATATATATATATATATATATATATATATGGGTCTACTTCACATGATTGAACATTCAAATGTTCGAATTCCATATGGCTGAGACCATGTGATCGAACATTTGAATGTTTGAAAATGTGCAGTAGATCTGCAAAACACAAACAACAAAAAATAAACTGTGTATAGCAGGGAGGTAAGCCCCCCTGCACCCCCACACCCCCCACAACTTAAATATACCAACTCCGAGATCGCACTACAGCGAGGACAAGGGAAATCTCCCAGTCTCCTCTGTATGCCAATCCCTGTTCAGAATTTCTAAGTTTTAAAATTTCGAACATATGGTCTTCGATCATATGGGTTTTGAAGTTTTAAGATTCGAGGTTCTGAAGGAGACCCAAATATATATATATATATATATATATATATATATATATATATATATATATATATATATATATATATATATGTGTGTGTGTGTGTGTGTGAGATTGTGTGTGTGCTCCTAACATGTAGTGGAGTCATACCTCAGAATCATACCTCTCAACCTCTTAGTGCAAGAAATCTGGTCAAAGGCTGTCCAAATGGGGGACAATGGGCCAAAACTAGGGACATATTTTAAATATTGCTACTATAAATGTAGAATGTTGCCAGAGTGATAGGGTTTGTTTCAGCATACATGTTCTGAAGGATGTGAGTTCTGATACCGAAATATATGTCATCATTTACTGTCAGAAATCCTCAGATCATCACAGTGATTTACCAGGGATATAAAAATAATGAATCTGTAGAACAGATCAGAAATATGAGCAAAAAACCTGGACATACTGCAACAATCCAGCCAGTCAAGAGGTAGGCTCAGAACCCCTTAGTGCAATGAATCTGGACTAAGCCTGACAAAGTAGGGGGCGAAAGCCATGAAAATAGGGACATATCTGAAATAGTGGAGTAGATAAGCTGACACAGTTGCTGCAGTAACACCCTCATGTCTGTCCTAACATATATTGACTGAAATAGCACAAGTCCAATACTCAATTACTTCTGACTAGTTAGTGACTGAAAGCCTCACATCATCCCACTGAGGTGTCAGAAATACACAACAGTTATGAGGGCCAGGCAACAGTACAGCCTACAAATATCTAGACATAAGATTACATTAGGGAAATTACACTCAGCTGCTAAGCATATCACCAAGCCATGTCCAAACTACAGTCAGACTGATACAATAATACCCAAATCCACTATGGGGAATTACACATGTATTGGCAAATACATCAGGCACTACAGGGATACCCACAACCAATTCCACCACAGTCACAGTGACATAACAGTAAGCCAAAGGAACAGTACAGTATAAGGACTGTGTAAACAAAAACATCTCAATATGTTTGCCAGTCACACACTACCCCTACATATACTGGCCCAATTTACAGTGTAGAATGATGCCTGACCGTGGTATGGAACATGTCTCTGTCTGCCCCTACAAACATATACAGCTGATAGACCACCAGAAACTGGAGCAGCATGCACAGGCAGATAGAAAAGGAGCCATAAAACATACATCTACCCCCTCCCTACACAGGCCAGATAACATTGTTACACTACACTGCTACACAATCCTGACAGTCTGTCAACAATCGCCAGAAATACACAGACCTCTCAACTGTGCATAGTCCCACTGAATGTCCAGGCTTTGTCCTCATATAGAAGGCCTCTTACACATAACATGTCTGGCAGACTTATACATCACTGAAATGGTATCACAAATTAAGGCACTAAATAATGATATATCCCTACCTATCACCCTCTTACTGCATGCCATCTGGACAAAGCCTGACATACTTGGGGGACAGAGACCCAAAAATAGGGTCATATGTGAAATATTGCTGTTATAAACTGAGATAGTTGCTGGTGTAACAGGGTTTGTTGTAACATCTTTTCTGAGGGATATGAAGTCAGAAAAACAAACAGATTATAAAATTTACTGATTGCAATCCCCACAGTATATTACTGATTTTCCAAAGACATAAAATGTCTGAAGAACACACTAAACATGAGATTCCAAAGTCTGGCCATTCTGCAGATAGCCCTACAGTTAAGAGTTATGTCAACCACATAACAACTGTCAGACTTAAAATCATGCAGAAAAGCCATGTCCACACAAACCCTGTTAAACTAGCATTAATTCAACTGTATAACAGCAATACTTACATTCTGTTCTTATGTCTGGAACATTCTCCCCCAGTTTGTTGGACTGTCTCCACAGTTTTCATTGTAAGAGGTATTTTCAACTACCCTCTTTGATGCTGTTGTTCATACGCCTCCATGAAGTCCTCCTCACAGGCCCCTGAGTCACCCCAGGAAAGGATGGCTCACATATGACTACTAATGGAGTGTGCATTGAACAATACTGACTGTGACACTGCTAGGCCAGCTACTGAGATGTCGTCAATATCCATATGTTAATTGTGAATACAACTATGATATACATGTCTGTCACAGAAATGTGAGAGACCTATACAGGGTATTTGCATAGTGAAATACTGTTGCAGATGTGTGTGTTGAACTGCATGTGATATACTGAGCTCATACCATTCAACTGTCCAGTGTTATGCACACTGACCATATATGTGCCTCATATTTGCAGTCATTTACTCATAAAGTTGTGTTATATCTGGCAAATCATTGGCAACCTGTGAAGACTGAAATTACAACATCTCCTTCTCTTTCTTTTGGCTTTTCCCGTTAGGGGTTACCACAGTGGATCATCTGTCTCCATTTCCTCCTGTCCTCTGCATCTTGCTCTGTCACACCAACCACCTTCATGTCCTCTATCACCACATCCATACACCTTATCTTAGGCCTTCCTCTTTTCTTCTTACCTGGCAGCTTCATTCCTACCATCCTTTTCCCAATATACTCAGCATCCCTCCTCAGCACATTTCCAAACTAACATAATCCCACTACTCTCTGACCTGGTCTCCAAACCGTCCAACCTGAGCAGACCCTCTTACATACATATCCCTAATTCTGTCCACCCTCATCACACTCAGTGCAAATTTTAACATCTTTAACTCTAACACGTCCAGCTCTGACTCCTGCCTTTTTGTCAATGCCACTGTCTCCAACCCATATAACATAGCTGGTCTCCCTACCATCTTGCAGACCTTCCCTCTCACTATTAATGGCCCTCATCTGTCACAATTCACTCCTGACACTCTTCCCCAGCCTCCCCATCCTGCCTGTACTCTCTTCTTCACCTCTCCCCCACACATGTCATTACTCTGAGCTGTTGATCCCAAGTATTTAAACTCACCCACCTTTGCAAACTCTACTCCCTACATTCTCACCATTCCTCTATCCTCCCTCCCATTCACACACATATATTCTATCTTAGTCCTGCTGACCATCATTCCTCCTCTCTCTAGAGCACATCTCCACCTCTCCAGGGTCTCCTCAACCTGTTCCCTACTCTCACTACAGATCACAATGTCATCTGCAAACATCACAGTCAACGGGGACTCCGGTCTTATCTTGTCAGTCAACCTGTCCGTCCCCACTGCAAATAAGAAAGGGCTCAGAGCTGAACCCTGATGTAATCCCACCTCCACCGTAAACACACATGTCACTCCCACCGCAGAACTCACCACTGTCACACTACCCTTGTACATATCCTGTAGCACTCTTACAGATTTCTCTGCCACTCCTGACTTCCTCATACAATACCACAACTCCTCTCTAGGCATCCTGTCATATGCTTTCTCTAAGTCCACAAAGACACAACGCAACTCCTTCTGACCTTCTCTGTACTTCTCCATCAACACTCTCAGAGTAAATGTCGCATCTGTACTGCTCTTTCCTGGCATGAAACCATACTGCTGATCACTAATCCTCAATCTCCCTTCTTAACCTAGCTCCCGCTACTCTTTCCCATAACTTCATGCTATGACTGATCAGTGTTATCCCACTGTAGTTACTACAGTTCTGCACATCACCCTTAGTTACTACAGTTCCGCACATCACCCTTATTCTTATAAATGGTAATCAAACACTTTTTTGTCCACCCCACACACATCCTCTCACTTTCCAAGATTACATTAAGCAATCTGGTTAAAAAGACCACTGGCCATTTCACCTAAACACCTCCATGCTTCCACAGGTATATAATCTGGACCAACAGCCTTTCCATTTTTAATCATCTTCATAGCTATCCTTACTTCCTCCTTGCTAATCTGTTGCACTTCCTGATTCACCATACCCACATAACCTACTCTCTCTCCCATTCTCTTCATTCAACAGCCACTCAAAGTACTCTTTCCATCTGCTCAAAACACTCTCCTCACTTGTAAGTATATTTCCCTCATTATCCTTTATCACCCTTATCTGCTGCACATCCTTCCTAGCTCAGTCCCTCTGTCTAGCCAATTGGTACAGGTCCTATTTTCCATCTTTAGTGTCCAACTTTTCATACAACCCTTCATATGCCTCATCCTTAGTCTTTTCTACCTCTCTCTTTGCCATGCACCCCATCTCCTTATACTCATGTTTACTTTCTTCATCTTTCTGACAATCCCACTTCTTCTTCACCAACCTCTTTCTCTGTTTACTCCCCTTGCTTCCTCATTCCACAACCAGATCCCCTTGTCCTCCTTCCTCTGTCCAGATGTCACACCAAGCACATTTCTAGTCATCTCCCTTACTAGCTGTGCTGTAGTTACCCAGATATTCTGTAAGTCTTCACTGCCACCCACTGCCTATCTTAACTATTCCCTGAACTCAGCCTCACAAACCCCCTTTTTCAGTTTCCACCGTTTGATCATGGGTGCTGCCCTCACACTCCTCCTCCTCCTCTTGATCAACAATGCCATCCCACAGACCAACATTAAATGCTGCCTAACTACACTTTCCCCTGTCACCAATTTACAGTCTCCAATTTCCTTCAAACAGGCCATCCTGCATAGGAGATAATCCACCTGCGTGCATCTTCCTCCACTCTTGTATGTCACCCTATGCTCCTCTGTCTTGTTAAAGTATGTATTCACCACAGCCATGTCCATCCTTTTTGCAAACTCCACCACCATCTCATCTTCTGCATTCTTTTGCTTAACACCATACCTACCCATCACTTCCACATCCCCTATGTTCCCCTTCACCAACATGCCCATTGAAAGCTGCTCCAATCACCACTCTTTAACACTTGGGTACAATCATCACTTCTTCATTCAACTCAATCAAAGATATTTCTGTCTCATCTATTACACACAAAATTAGCAGATCATATGCACTGACAACAGTCATCATTACACCATCAATGTCCAGCTTCATTAACATCACTCTATCCGACACTCTTTTCACCTCAAAAAACACCCTTGTCATACTGTTCCTTCAGGATAACCCCTACACCATTTCTCCTCCCATCCACACCATGATAGAACTATTTAGACCTGACTCTGATATACCTAGCCTTACACCCCTTCCATCTGGTCTCTTGCACACACAACATATCAAACTTCCTTTGGTCCATCAATTCAGCTAGCTCTGTCCCCATACCAGTCATACTGCCAACATTAAAAGTTCCTACCCTCACTAACACAGTCCTAGCCTTTCTCCTTTCTTCCTGCCATATGAGCGTCGGACATCCTCCATGGTATGTCTGTGAATGCAAAGGCTGCTGTCCTATCAAATGACTTAAGTGTGTTACAGCAATATTAAGAAAGTGTCACTAATTTTGGCCCATCGCCCCCCATGTATGTGTGGCATCCTCCAGATGCCCTGCTCTAACAGGCTGACAGGAATGACTGAGCAGCAAGAGTGTAAATACAGTGTGCCATACTGACATAGAACAGAAATGTATATCAGGTATTACCTGTGCACATCTATGTGTCAGTAGGTGTACCTGGCTTCCTCATAACAACAGACATGGGATGCAAAATGTCAAGTAAATAAGCTGTATATGTTGTACACATGTGTAATCTCAGTTTCTGTGCATCCAACAGAGTTAGATTTCTACAGCTACTGGTTGTTGCATTGCCCTGACACAGACATGTGTACTAGAATAAGCATGATTATTAGGTTGAAATTTCGGAGGTGTCCAACCATGTTATGACCTTGTGTTCATGCCTACTACAAACAGCCATATGACCACCGACATAGCTGTATGGGCTCAGCAATACCTTATCTGTAAAACCTATCTCCACCAAAGTAGAGTAATCCCCTTTGCTGGACAGCAGCAATACACAAACCACATAATTGGTCGCTATGTCGGCTGTACAGGTCAGAGTAGGAGCAGGCACCAACTTGGCAGCGAGTCAACCATTGTCTAAATGAGCAACGAAATGGATGGTGCAAAACCAGTACTAGTAAGGAAACAAATGCACTGAAACCTCAGCACAAAGGCCAGTAGTAGGGCTGATAACCAATATTTCCAATCACCACAGGAACGACCTTTCCATACAAAATCCAGTTTATTGAAGAACAAACCAACCCACACCAAAAACAATACGTAGAGAAAATAAACTTCCACGTTTCGTCCAAAACTTCATCAGATAAAGTTTTGGATGAAACGTGGAAGTTTATTTTCTCTACGTATTGTTTTTGGTGTGTGTTGCTTTGTTCTTCAATAAACTGGATTTTGTATGGAAAGGTCATTCCTGTGGTGATTGGAAATATTGGTTATCAGCCTTACTACTGGCCTTTGTGCTGAGGTTTCGGTGCATTGTCTGAATGAGCATATAAGGTCCCACATGGATTACTGTAAGGCTAACTATGAGTACAAATTTGACACATCCACCAAGGGCAACCACAAGGCCATCTTCACATATGTCTGCAATCTCAGAGGTGACAACACAACCCACCCTGTAATGGTGGTCAATCACACCACATACACACACACACCATAGCTATAGGCAACCTGCTGCAGACAGGTTTAGGGCAAACATCACCCCCTGGCTCACCATCAGTGTAGGTGAATATGCACAGCACTCACACCCCTCCCCTCATCATCAAGGAGCAGGTGCATACTACCTAATCAAAGTCAACAAAAGCAAGTCTCCATGAGACCTGAGAACATTTCTGCCTGCATCCTACATGTACTCATGCGTATGCTTACAGCTCTATTACACACTGTATGCAAGCAAAGCCTGAGCACCACTGACATCCCATCTGCAAGGAAGACAGCCACTCTCATCCCTCCTACACAAACATGAATGATGAATGGTGGTTTATGCAATGTACTGGCCCTCATTGGGGGGAACATGACACATCATGACCAGGAGTGCAATACAGGTACATACTGTGCTGATAGATGACAGGGGTATGATGTGGTTGTAAGTGGTGGCTAATGATAGTCGATATAGATGTGCTGGCTCTGTAAATAACTCTGGGCAATGTTTGAGGACCTGTGATGTGTTTCCCTGTTTATGTCTTCCAGGTGCCATGCAGCGTTGGCCAGTGTACACTGCTGAGGAAAATGCAGCCATCACAGAGGCAATACTACAGCACCATGTGGTGCTGTTTGGCTGGGGCTGACAAAATTTGCGTAAGTGGACTGCCCTGTGGGGCGACCTTCTCCACAGAGTGAACAAATTGGGCCACCATGGTCGCACATAGGGAAAGGTCAGGCATTGGGCAACTGACCTGATAAGTCGTGCCATGCAAAGGGCTGATGCCGTGGCCAGGGACCGTTCCACCACAGATGGGGGTCCTGCTACACAGGCCCCACTTACATCAACAGAGGAGCTCCTTGCCAACCTTAGTGCAGCCCCGACACAACAACCAACACATGAAACACCAGTTGTGGAGGTGGGTTACCTCTGGTCTGCATGTGGGACAGCAGCCTGAAACTGGTGAGTATGGGATTTTCCTGTTGTGTCTCAGCAGTACCCCAGGAATGTTAAGGTCATGCATGAGACCATGCACACAACTGTTGCTCTCAGCTATTTTGCAATATCTGCATGCTCACTTGTGGTGGGATTAACTGCATTGCATCACAGTGGCCATCACAAGGTCCTATTTGCAGGAGATGTCACATATCTGTAGCATACCTCACAACCTGTTATTGCAGGAAATCAGGACAAAGACTGACAAAATGGGGGATGAAAGCCCAAAAACTAGGGACATATTTTATAAATTAATGTTATACAGTGCATATAAATGGTGTATACACACCTGTTAGAATGCCAGGTATTTGGTAAATACAAAAATGAGAGCACAATAACACATTTATGAACCCTTTCAACCTTTCATGGGACCTATAACCTGTACAATCCAGTTGTAAAAAAAAAACACATCTGATAGGGGAACGATTATGACACATACAAAACTTACAAGAAGCTAGATGCATACGTGTGCACAGGCTGAGGCTAATACTGTGTTGAAGCAGCTTTCAATATTATTACAGCATTACATCTTCTTGGATACACCTGCCATCAATTACAGAGACTCTTTGATTAACAGCAAATAACGGTCAGCTGTCCTAACAGGATCATCCTAAATTTACTCAGTTGCCTGCTGCAGCAACAGCCAAAGTTCGCATACAGCTTATGAAGCAGTAAAGGGATCTCATTTGTGAAAGGCATCAGCCTAGAAAAGGATACACACACGTTTCCACAGTATTGCATATATCATGGAACACAGTGAAGACAGTCATCACATGGTGGTGGAAATATGGGGCAACAGTGACATTGCAAAAAACTGGACATCCCTCCAAATGTGTGGAAAAGACAAGACCCAAACTGGTCAGGGAAGCTGCCAGGAAACATATAGCAACACTACTGCAGTTGCAGGAATCACTAGCAAGTACCAGTTGTGTACTACATGTGATAATCTCCCATATTCTCCATATGTCTGGCGTATGGGGTAGGTTTGGAAGATGGAATCCTTCTCACACACAGAACAGCATCCAGGTCTGGCAGATTTCTCAATGTCAAAAGGTTTGTTTGGCACAAGAGCAACACTGTGCATCACCAAAAGAACACCATCCCCATGGTGAAGCATGGCGATGGCAGTGTCTTGCTTTGGGGGTGCTGTTCATAAGCTGGAAGTGGGCCTGTAGCCAAGGTGGAGGGGATTAGGAAGAGTTCAAAACACCAGTCCCTTTTGTCCCAAAATCATCATGTGTCTGCTAGAAAGCTGTGTGTCTACTATTCAGTTGCACAATTTTATACAAACAAAAAATGTTTATTGTTGACCTATTTAACTATATCAATGTAAAATTGTTACTTAGCTTCTTTTTAATGCAACTTTAACTTTACGCATGTAACCCAACATATATGTGAATCGTTTTGCTATAACTGCTATTATATCAATATTGTTTAAAATTGTACATTTTAAAATGTATTACTGGAGCTTTTCTCCTTGGGTCTCCACTGAAAATGGGCCAAAGGTCCAGATGGACAAACCCGGTTAACAAATGTCAATAAATAAATAAAAATAAATAAAGCTGTGGATGGAGAGGACTTACACCTTTCCACACAACACTGACCCATACCATATATCAAAATCCATAAAAGAATGTCTTCACCAGAAGACAATCAATGTTTTGGAAGGGCCCAGCCACAGTCCACACATACATCCAGTAGAGAATCTGTGGGGTACCCTGAAGAGGCCTGTGCAGAAATGATGCACTCGCAATCTGACAGAGTTGGAGGGCTTCTGCAAGGGAGAGTGTACAAAAATTGCTAAGTCGAGGTACGCCATGCTGACACACACCTTCCCAAGAGGACTGACTGCTGTTATGAAATCAAAAGGTGCTTTAACAAAGTATTAGTTTAAGGGTGTGCACAGTCATGCAACCAGCCTATTGTACATATTTCAACTTCTGCATGTTACCCCTAACCGATGTGTTTGTTTTTCAGTTGGATTGCACAGGTTACAGGTCACATTAAAGCTGGGAAATGTTATCACATGACTTCTGTGGTCTCATGTTATATATCAGACAAACCTGGCATGCTAACAGGGGTGTCTACACTTATAATGTCCACTGTAAGCTTAGAAAGTTGTTAGTGTAAATGGTTCTGTTGTAACATACCTGTAAGTGTGAGACTTAAAATATGTCATTAAATAGTAACAGCAGTCCTCATATCATCCCAGTAATGTGTCAGACAAATATAGGATTTATGATGAACAGACCAGAAATATGAGCCACGCATGTAGACATTCAGTGATACTCTGCACAGTTGAGAGGTATGTTCTGTAGGAGTTGCCACTGTGCTATACAGGTGAACAGCAATTATGTGTACATGGGTGCAGTGTGTGCTACTTGAAGGCCCATCACCTACTAACACTACTCACATATCACAGAGGTGTATATAAGTTGTAACAGGAAGTGGAAAGGGCTGCACTGCATGATGTTGAAGGCCTGTCCAGAGTGTGTATGTAGTGGTCTGACTGTGTTGTGAATGCCAACAGTTGGCTGTTGTGATGTCTGTGTAATGCCTGTCTGCCTCCTCACCTATGTGTGTGTGTGTGTGTGTGTGTGTGTGTGTGTGTGTGTGTGTGTGTGTGTGTGTGTGTGTGTGTGTGTGTGTGTGCATGTGCGTGCATGCCTGTGTAGCAGCAAATGGTGCAGGTATTAATATACATATGTTGTCTATCCCCCACAGGTGGTCATGGTGGTCACAGTCCCTCCCGCTCAGTATCTGATATCAGTGTCTCTGCAGATTCTGGCAATGATGATGGTCATATTCAGGCACAGGTGGTTTTGTCAGGGGCTGAATCTGTGCCATTGCTTAGCATCTCACACTCATCCACAATCTCCCCATACACAGTCACAATGCCCACATATACCCTGTCCCCAGCAGCCACAGATGATGGGCAGTTGGCAGGTGGTGGCATGTAACAGGCTAGTGTGGTGACTATGGCAGGTGTGAGTGTAGACACTGTCCATAGCCAGATTGCAGGTGAGGTCCCACACAGGCAGATGGACAGGGGTGTGTGCAGGAGGAGGACTGCTGCTCATCGAGCCACTGTCGCAAGTGCCATAGCAGGTGTCACCAGATGCATGTTTCGGGCTGTCATGGATGCACAGGCACATAGTGAATGCAACACCAGACAAATACTCAGGATGGTGGATGCTACTCTTTCTGGTTTACTTGGCGACATAAGTGACCTTGTTGAAGCCACACAACAAAATACTGAGGTCATGAATAGACAGTGGGGTGAGACCTTGGCAATCCTCGACTGTGGCATGTCTGTGCTAGAGTGTGTGGTGGGAGATGGGCATTGGCCACATGGATGTAAGTCAGCACCAACATCAGCTGAGAGTCTACGTGGCCGTGCACCTTCACACTCCTGTAGTGGCTGTGACACCAGCACTACCAAAGTGGGGGTTGCTTTCCACATCACAACAGAGCAGGCCATGGGCATGTGGTCCTGGCTGGTCCTGTCAGGGCACTGATCCAGCAGACAGCAGTCACCATCAGGAAGCAGTACTGCATCTGGCCTTGGGCCTGGTAGTGCCAGTGAGACCCTGGCAGAACAAGTTCACATGTCTGTGGCTGGAGACGGTGAACTGTACACCCTGTCATGTACAGTCCACAGCTGTCCAACATACTCCTGTGTAGGGAAGCCACATGGTGTGACTGTGTGCATACATACACACACACATCTGTATCACAAGCAAGCCACCTCCAGACACACATAGCACCTCTGCACAGCCCATCTATAGGATACCCCTCCAAACATACACACATGGATGTCAATCATATGGCCCAGCCTAAGCCTCTGGCAAACCCACACTACACCCTGTGCATATGATGATACCTGTGCCACACCCCTGTTATCCATACCATCAATGCAGGACAGGCTAATATGGGTCTGATGCACAGGGTGAATATAGTACAGTGTAGCTATGTAATACTGTTTAAGGTGCTGTCTGCTTGCATTTGTTATGGGTACACATAAAGGTGTATGTACCTTATTAGCCAGGATGCATTATTGCTGTTAGTACCACTGACTGAATGTAATCTGACATGCTGTATTCTGTGTTCCAGGAGTCTGTGTGCCTGCAGGCTGTGGCCCTGCAGACATTACCAATGTGGAGTATGGCAGTGTGGAAATACACCAACAGTTTCATAGCCAAGGTACAGATTTATATGTACATTTACCAGGTGTGTATGCATGCAACAGTCTGTGATGGACACTGTTGTCAGACAGTGTGACCTGGCATACATACCCCTTGTCACAGACAGGTAGCCTTCAGACATGTCACCTCAGTGTTGTGTAGTACCACAGGCTCATACATGTGGAACAGGTTATTGTAGTACTGTCAGTACGTCCCTCACCAGCTTAGCCATTATATTGACCACAACAGATTCATGTGTCAGCACCTGTTGCCCCTGCCATTCTTTCCCATATACTCAACTCTGATGCAGTTGGTGAGGGCATGCATGGTACTGTGTATGACAGCTTTGTGTTATGTATTTCTGAGTTCACAGAGTTGAATAGGGAGACACAATGGTATATCCTTTGCATAAACACAGTAAAGACACAGGGGATGTGCATACAGTAACACAAACACAGTTTGCAATAGACAGATTTGTAAACCTACATATCCACTTTAATGCACTATAGTGCTACATACACATGACATGCCCCATATAGATTATATGCATGGGACATAACCCACTACCTCTTACAACACATACTGTTATGAATGCCTTCATGGATGGTGAGATACCCCACTAGGAATAGCAACTGGAGTCATATATTGCTCCTACAAGCCTGTACAAGTGATATGGTAACAGACATTGTATGAGCATGATGTTTCAGTCAGGTATGATATTTGATGCTGGCATGTGTGTTAGTACACTAGCTGTGACCTATTTGGCAACAATATCACATACATGGCCATTGTTAGGGGACACAGACCACATATGGGTTGCAAACATCCAGATATTAGATAGTCATCTGTACAGATGACTACAATGGCATGTGCAATGGTTTAACATGCTGCATGTGAGGCAGATGCCATTGACACTCTATAAAAAGTAATGCCATCGGGAGGTGGTAAACAGGCTTGGATGGTATACACATCAAAACTGTATAACCCACACAGGATATGATTCTCAACCCAAGTACCCACACACACAAATACACAGTTGCCAGTATTGAGATTAAAATCCTTACCTATCTAGTTATTTCTACTATAGTGTTATGCAGTCATCAGATGCGCCACAGAGCTTATATGAATTCCCCTTGCCCCAAGGTACATCTAAGGTGAATGACATCAACAGGCCTTGTAAAGTAGGGTGATGGAAAGTGTACAGGGTGGTACACAACTCAAAATGGTATAACCCACACAGGATATGATTCTTAACCCAAACACACACACACACACACACACACACACACACACACACACACACACACACACACACACACACACACACTTGCCAGTATTGAGATTAAAACCCCTACCTATCTAGTTATTTGTACTATAGTGTTACACAGTTATCAGACATGCCACGGAGCTTATATGAATTACCCTTGTCCCAAGTTACTTCTAAGGTGAATGACATCAGCAGGCCTTGTAAAGTAGGGTGATGGGAAGTATACAAGTTTGTACACAATTCAAAATGGTACAAACCACACAGGATATGATTCTCATACACAAACACACACACACACACACCTACTTGCCAGTATTGAGATTAGAACCCATGCCTATCTAATGATTTATACTATAGTGTTATGGAGTTATCGCACATGCCACAGAGCATACTGGGCTGACAGTTGGCCAAAGGTGCTGATAAGGGGAATGACATCAGCAGGACTGATAAAGTAGGGTACTGGGTGGGAAACTTATCAAAATACTTCTTCCTACAAATATACACACACACTTATAGAGCCACCCACACATTTGCCAGATCTGAGATTAGAACCCCTGTCTAGCTAGTGATTTGTATTATAGTGTTACGCAGTTATCACATGTGCTATGGAGCTTACTTGGCAAACTGGCCAAAAGTGCTGATAAGGGGAATGACATCAGCAGGACTAATAAAGTAGGGCACTGGGAGGGAAACTTATACTTCTTCTTACAAACATAAACACACAAACTTATACTCCCACACACACACATTGCCAGATCTGAGATTAGCACCCCCACCTAGCTAGTGATTTTTACTATAGTGTTACTCAGTTATCCCACATGCTATGGATCTTACTAACTGACAGCTTGCCAAAGGTGCTGATAAGGGGAATGACATCACCAGGACTCATAAAGTAGGGCACTGGGTGGGATACTTATCAAAATATTTCTTCTTACCAACATACACACACACTTGTACTCCCACACACACATTTGCCAGATCTGAGATTAGAACCCCTGGCTAGCTAGTGATATGTACTACAGTGTTACACACTTATCACACATGCTATGAAGCTTACTGGGCAGATAACTGGCCAAAGGTGCTGATAAGGGGAATGACGTCAGCAGGACTGATAAAGTGGGACACTGGGAAGGGTTGTGGATGGAAATGGCCTAAATGACCCAAAACACACACACGCACACACACACACACACACACACACACACACACACACACACACACACACACACATATATATATATATATATATATATATATATATATATGCCAGTATCGAGAGTAGAACCCCTACCTATCTAGTTATTTGTACTGTTATACAGTTATCACACATGCTACAAAGCTTATAGAGGTGATAGGTGTCCAATGGTACTCCTAAGGTGAATGACAGCAGCAGATCTTGTGAAGTAGGACAATGTGAAGTGTACTGAGCGAGGACAGTCTCCTAATACTTAGACCTATGGACACACACACACACACACACACACACACACACACACACACACACACACACACACACAAGCACAGGCAGGTGATGTGATATTATAAATCCAACCTCAGTACTGTTACCCAATGGGGTTCACATTTTATGCTGGCACATGCAACTGTTTACAACTGGTATGCCACTGTCCACAGCAGGACATCACTGTATGCCATGCAGGGCATCCGTGTGTGTGACTCTCTCTGTCTGTGTCCCCCTGTGTCTCTCTCTCTATCACTGTCTGTCTCTCACTTCCCCACATATATGTGTGTGTATGCTTGGCATATGTTATCTGTTACCCATATATATATATATATATATATATATATATATATATATATATATATATATATGTGTGTGTGTGTGTGTGTGTGTATCTCACGCAACATATGCAGATATATAGCATATGGGCCACCTACAGCTAGCTAAATGTAATCCTGTCTGATGTGTGCGTCTAGGGATAGTTGAGGTGTACATCGCTGTCTGTATGCACAGACATATATACACAATACAGTCATATATTCCGATGTGGGTTCCAACATGGCCTGTGATTCTCTAAGTGTAGGAGCATGCCCAGTGTGACCTTCTATAGTTAGAGTGAGACTCCATTCCTGAGATAGGTGTACTCCAGTCCAGGGTTTTGTGTGCTACATCCATACCTCTCAGGAGTACACAAAACTTTCCTCAGGGTACTGGGTTTGTTTAGCAGACATTTTCTGACATATCTGTAGTCTGTCACTGCAATGTATTGTGTCATTACCTAGTGCCACACATCCTCAGATCATCACAGTGCCTTACCAGAAGAATACTAGATGTATGATGCATACACCAATATTATAAGGGCAGCTATGTACATTCTTGCCCAACAAGGCCATTTGTGAAGTGTGGCTACAGCCAGTTGAGTAATGACGCACTGTGTAAACAGTCCAGCAACCTGGTGATATACTGGCTGGGGATCTTCTGCTTATGTGGTATCTTTCTAACCTGAGATGTCATATCCTTGTGTGGCCATACCTCCCACCTGTACATTTTTTGGCAGGTTGTCCAGGTGTTTGGCTAGAGGTTTCATCCTGTCTACATAAACTTGTGTTTTTATGGCAAGTTAGTTACATATAATTGAAGAATGATGTTACAAAATAATGACAGGCATTACTATTTCAGACTACATAACCTTCAGACAATTCCCTCTACTGCAAACCCCTTACCCTACCAATGTTCTCAGTATGTAAGGGCAATATTTACAACACATAACTATCATTGTGCCTTTGTTCCACTTTTGTTTCTGCCCTTGCCCAGACATCTTGCTGTCAGAGGTTGGGAGTTATGGGTGTGGATACAGAGTGCATTCTACTGTGCAGGCATGTTCAGTATATGTAAAAGCAAACATAAAAAAAAAGTATTATTGAAAATAACCACTGGCAACAGTGCCAAAAAGCACTTATATTCACAAAAGCCTTGGCACCTCAGCTACACATTCTTCAAGATGTCTCTTATATGTGCAGTATATTCCACATATCACTGTAACTTCCAGGTATGTCAGTGGCAGAGCAGTGGGTGTCACTGATATGCATAACAGTTGGCACTGCAGTCATCTGCACATGGCCCTGTCAAAGACACCACTATACCTAGTGCACTACAAGATGACTGCCAGGAGAACATGCTGACCGGATCCTGACAGTATTAACCACACATACACATAGCTCATTAACCCCTGCATATTGTGGACAGGCAACATGTTTTCATGTGTATTGGTATAGCCCTGTCAATGTGTGCTATACTGCTATTTTGCTGCAAACATACATGTTACTGCATTTGTGTGGGTATATGAGGGGGGCACACCTGTCAACTGTACACATTTGCACAGACTGTGCTGATGTTTGCTTTACATTTTGGTTCCATTTACCATACTATTGTGCCCTGTCTGGGGGACTAGAGGCATATAAGTAAAGAGCACAGGTCAGACTGTAATGGCATATATTTGAGTTTAAGACTTCTTACCCTTCATAGCCTTACTGCAACTGCAGGTCCTGCTGTGCTATCACTGTGTGAGTCTGTAGGGAGAGTAATTCAACATTGTCACCATTTGTGTGCCTTTACCAGACATTTCTCTCTGGTTTTCTACAGCTGACTTGCTGTGTGGGTGTGAGGGGTGGGTATTGGACCCACACACTGAAATCCATGCCTGTGACCTATGACTCCCAGTTAGTTGTCTCCACACATATACTGCAGTAGGATTTACCACCTTGGGTACTACTGCATAGTGTGTGGAGGCCAGTTTTAGACAGACATTTCCTGGTGTTCCACATAACTGTCAGTTGTGTGCTGTTATCCCAGTAGACCACCCCATTCCCTTGCATACATGCATTACCATAGATATGCTAGCAAAACATACTAATCCATTCATTTATTGTTAAGAAGACTGACTTACATTGCGCTTGTGGCAGTTGTGAGGACTGTGCTTGAAGGCCGCCTATGTTGGATACACACAGTACACTGCCTATACATGGTACATTACAGGCAATGTGATGTGTGTTATTGATTTTACTGTGTGTGTGAGTCAGAGAGAGATGTCAGTCCCTGGGGTCCCTACAGTGTCAGTGTGTGTGCTGTGCATTGCCTCTTTGCCAAGGCCTGAGCATACTGGGCATGCCTCTGTCTGCCTACAGGAGCAGGCTCAGGGGCCTCCTCCTCTGAATCCCTCTGTGCCTGTGGGGACCATGGCAATGGTGGTGGGCTGTGTGGCCCTTCCTCGTGCTGTTCCTGCTGCAGCTGTTTCCACAGGATCTTATTGTGCAGCATGGCACATACTATGAGCATGTGTGCACATGTGGCTGGAGAGTACTGCAAGGCTCCACCAGATATGTCAAGGCAATGGAACCGTGACTTGAGCATCCCAAACACACACTCTCTTATGATCCTGGTTTGTGCATGTGCCTCATTATGGCATTCTTTTGTGGGTGTGTGTGCTTTTCTGATGGATGTCATCATCCACTGCTCCAGTGCATAGCCAGCATCCCCCACCAGATGACTATATGGGATGCCCCCACTGGCAAATACCTGGTACAGCTGTGATGAATGCCAGATGTGGGAGTTGTGATAGCTTTCAGGGCTGCCCGCACACACATTCATGATGATGCCCTGGGCATTGCACACAACCTGGCAGTTGATGGAGGGGAAGCCCTTGCGGTTTATGTTGACCCTACTCTGTTCACTGGGTGGTGCTTTGATGTGGATGTACATGCAGTCTGTGGCACTCAGTACTCTGGGTATTCTGCTACATGGTGGAAGAGACACATATTGCTGGTCCTCTCCTCACGGGTGTTGGGGAAGTAAATGTGCTCACCGGCATATGGTAGCATGGCATCCAAGAACTGGTGGAGTACCCTGGCTGCAGATGCCTGTGAGACCCCAATGATGCCCCCAGTAGGTCTTTGGAAAGTACCTGCTAGAATTCTTAAGGCTACACATACCTTGGTATCCACTGGGATGGGTTCCACTCTGTTGGCTCTAGGTCTGAGTTGAGGCCGGCACAGCTCGGTGATTTGCTGAAGTATGTCTCTGTCCACCCTGTAGTGCTCTTATCTCCAGATCATGTAGCCACTGGTAAGTTACCCTGGGTTTGAACACTCTTCTCCTCCTCCTCGGTCTGTGGCGGTTGTCAGCATTATCCTCCTCTCCTCCCTCAGCCTCTAGCACATACTGATGGATCAAAGCAATGGCAGCCCATAACATTTTTCCAGTTAAAATTCCCCCACATGTGTACACCAATGGTGCAGAGTTTGTGGGAAAAAACAGACAGTAAGGTGTTTCCATAGTTTATACTGTTGTGTTGCAGATGCTGCCTGTATGATTGGCTGACTATGATGCATTCCACCTGTTTAGCTATGTAATTTGTTCTTGATTGCTTTTATTCTGCTATTTTCCTTTTTTTCCCTTCCCCTTTCCTCCCATTTTAAGCCCTGATGTAAACCCGGTGCGTGCCCAAATGTAAACAGCCCTGCTATTATCGTTTTTTGTTTTTTTTTTTTTAAAGACCTGGTGTGTGCCACACATACACGTTTAGCTAATGTAAACATGAAGAAATGGCCATCCCTGGAAGCAAACACATTCTTCATTTCATGGGATAAGTCAATACAGCCTCAGACACACACCCTTGCTTAGCTGTGCTTAGGTAAGCTTATCTGTGTGCCATAGGGCTCCAATGTGCTTACAACATGCATGACACATCCCCTTTTCATGTCTGTTGCTCCTCCTAGTTACACAATTGTGCTATAGCACCTACATGGTTAGGTGCAGTTTGGCACTTAGAAGATTTTTGTGATTCAGTAAATTTCCCCTCATTTGCATGCCCCACTGCCTTAGTTACTGCAATACCACAGAGCCCTTCCCCTTGACAGCCACTGTTCCCTAGTATTGTTTTGATTCTGCATGCCATAGACTGTAATGGCAAAATGCAGATTTCCCTTAAAATTGAGTTTTCACATTTTTGTTTTTATTTTCGGTATGATGCTGTTTGCGTGCTGCTGCCCTATACTTAAACAGCTGAGACCGGCCAAAAAATAACATTGATTTTTATAAAAATGAAGCACTTTTCCATGCCAATGGCCATATATTTGGCCATTGGCATGCCTAAAGAGTATAATACATGTTTTTTTTGGAGCTATCATGCCTCTGTTTTGTTATTTGCAAAAATGTATTCAATTAGTAACCAAATGCATTTCTGCAACTAACACTGTTCTTGCACAGATACCTGCCTGCTTGCTGAATTGCTAATTCACATCATTTGCATGGTTTTCATCAGTAAATGAGGTTAATAGCATTTTGCACTGGTTTCCGTGAAAGAACATTGAAGGCAGGCTCATGCACATCAAAACAGTAGTTTACTGGATCGCTCAGCAGCCATATTCCATGCAGGACTAGCTACACTGTTCCTGCATGGAAAAAATCATTTATTGAATCCTAGGGCCTGTGTTCTGTTGAATCATTGGAACTAAATATCAATATAGCATTTCCTCATAGATATAGATTCAGACCAGGAAGTGTGGAGGAAAGGATAAGCATTGCACAGGTGAAATGCAAAACAGGATGTAATTGCACACTGATAGCTATAACCTAATTCTCAAGATTTCATCCTGACATAAAAACAGACCTGACTCATAGGTATGATCCTATTAAAGTAGAATTATTAAGAATGGTACTTTTTTTTTATTTTTCTTTTTTTTTCTTTCCTTCCTTTCCTTCCTTCTCAAAAATGTATAGACTGATTGCATCTATATCTGACATGTCCATTTAACTGACAGGTTGTGCAGGAGGAGATTTAGTTAAGACGACTTCTGCACAAGGCAGGAAAAGAGTTTTCGTTTGGAAAAAAGCATTTCTAATACCATGTATTGCTTTAATCTGTCATGAAAACTCTCCTACCAAAAAAAAAAAAAAAAAAACTTCCTGATTCTGACATCCATCAAAGGTAACTCAAGTCAAACCACCATAGCATGGGAATAGATAATCTCCAGAAAGAGCACTCCACCAAGCTGTTCATTTACAAAAGCACACTCTTTCAAGTACTTAATTTACATTTTAACATATCAAAACTATCAACTTTAAATCTTTAAATTCTTCAATAGAGAACATTTTTCTCTCTTCCCTTCCTCTCTCCATTCCCTCTCTCTCCTCTCCCCCTCTCTTTCCCTCCCATCCACGACTTTCCCAGATTGAAAGTATAGACATAGTAAACTTTGTTAATAATAATAACTAATAGTAAACCTAGTTTAATTTCCAACATATAACAACGAGAAAAGAAAAATAAATATAAAAAAACAAGAAAAAACTACCATTGCTAGTGTAATTATTATGCATATACTATTAATTGTGTACAACTATTATTATAATTATCAATGTTATTGTTTAAGATTGTGATGAACAAAAGAAGCAAATAAAAGACAAGTCATACTGAAGTATATGTATTTGTATTTACCTGGATATAAATAATACTAAGACTATTATATAAATACAGATTGTAGTCAACAATCAGCTTTTTTGCATATTAGTTTCTGTTTACCAAATACTTTGGAGATAAATCATACATACTATAGAGTGATGGATTTGGGTTTTAAAAGGTTATTTAATCTGTTTTGAGGATTTCAGGAGAATCAATAAGTTGATCAGTTTTCTGCTTATATTTATCAATCCATGTTGTTTTATCAGATCTTTTCAAGGTAGTCAGTGACCAGCTCATATCCTCGGTGGAAATTAGAATACTATTGTTTTTTATGAAGGAAACTATTTCTTCAATATTATTAAATGTTCTTCCGTCGTTCTGTAGATTAATTTTTATTTTTGCAGGAAAGATAATTTAAGCTTTTATGTTATTGATAATTTCACTAATGACCCACATTTTCCTTTTTTTCAACAGTTTTTGCAGAGTACTCATGGTCAAATCTAATATTGTTCTGACCATATTTTAAAGCTTCTTTTGTCACACAGCCTTAAGTTCTTTATCAAGGAATAAAAGGAATTTTATAACTATAAACTACAGACTAGAGGACTGCTTAGGTGAACCAGACTTACCTATGGATAAAGCAATACCAAAAGAAAAAACCTTCCTGCAAGTTTAAAAATGTAGGTATCCATGGTTACAAAAAGGTGATCATTTTTTTAGGGGGGGGTAAACCCAAAATCCTGATATTATACCTCCTTTTTTGTTCTCCAGGTCATCTAATTTATTCTGTAACAAAGTGTTTTGCTTTCACAAAAAGTCTGTTTAGAGTTCTTCCTTAAGTCTTCCTTCAATATCTGTCAAAGCAGTTTTTATATCAGGAAATTGTTTGTTGTTGGTATATCATTTCCTTTAGTGTGTTAGTTTATTTAAGACTGTTTTATCTTAAAGTTTCTAGATTTTCCTGAAAACCACCATTTTCAGTAAAAGTTTTTGCAGTGAGATCATCATTTGTTGAATATCTTTCTTTGAAGAGGTGTCTTTAAGTGAGTATTTTGAAGTACCCATTCTTCACTTTTAGCAAGTTAGCCTCCAGCGAAGCGTGACAGGACAATATTAGAAAATCACCACAAAATTCAGTAGCTCATTAGCTGAACTATTTATGAAGATAACAGGACAGTTTTTGACTGCAGAAATAATATTTCCTGAGTAACAAGAAGATAAGAGGATAACTGCAGAGCTCTGAATAGTTGTTGCTTTCAGTTAGCCATCTTAGCTCCAACCCCGACTCATGTTGGTGCTTTCCTGGTGTTTAGAAGTGCCTATAAAGGTAAGGCAACAGCAATTTTTAGGGAAGTCTGAAAGAACTTTGAAATTCTTACAAAATGGGAGGAAAGCACACACACACACATTAAAACTATACCCAGCATTAATTATAGTAAAAGGTATGATACAAAAAATTAGATGTTTCCTAACATACCACAAAAAACAAGTGTGGTCCACACTGCCACTCATATAAAATGCATAGTAGTTGGGGGAAAAGGCAATTAGGTCATAGAAATAATGGCTGCCTTCCCTTTAAATTACAATCTGCAAAATTTTCTGATGAAGTCCAAACACTAATATGGACAAAAGCGCTCAACTCATTTTGAATAAAATTATTGCATGTTTCCATTAAGGAAGTTGAACTCCTTCATTCTGGCTCCACGTTTTATGTCAGTGGCACAGTGTGGACCACGCTTGTTTTTTGTTATTAGTCTTCTTGCATGTTAAACTTCTGGTTTTTACTAGTGTTTGATATTTCCTAACATAGTAACATTGCAGAAAAAAAGTACATAAAAATAATTGTTATATTTATTTATGCTATCAGTTCTTTATGTTTTCGTTGAATCGTATTTGGCTGAGTTTTAAAATATTGAAAAAAATCATTGAAAACTCATTGGCTGAAAAATCATTTTGTCATATCACAACTAGAAAAAACATCAGTTTGAAGAAAGTACTTTAAAAAGTGATTTTTGAAGAAGGCAAGACCCCCCAGCTTCTCTACCCACGCTCCTTTGCTTAAATATACTAAATCCACTGTTGCACAGCCACAGAGAAAAGAACAGAGGTCACAGAAATGATGAATCATTGTTGGCATGCAAACAGAAACTTCGCCATTTAAGTGCATTGCCTCTTGGTAAGTGTCCGATTTTAATTGCTTCTGCTTGTTTGGATCATCTGTCAGTCAGTCTTCCTCCATAAGATAAGGATCCCTCACAGCCCACCTGTGAGTGACTGCTCTGAGGAGTACCACCAAAGAAGGATGCTGAGACATATGAAGGAAAAAAAGCACACAATGCTGCCAGAACTCTTCCCCCAACAGTTATCGCCTTCTCCACCTCACTAAAGCACCAGCCAAAAATCTCAACAACAATTTACTCTACTCATCAAGGGACAGTGGCAGTAACGCACATGCTCTACAGATATCCTCTGTCCCTGTCCTATCAAATAACATACTCCCACCACACCTCCAGATTGGTCACTTGCTTTGAACAACTGCTCAAGAGTCATGTACAGCCTAAGTGTCTACTTTAGAGGAAAGCTACTTTATTTCAGTGTCCACAACAGAAATTCAGTGCCAGTGGATTTGTCTTGTTTGAATGGCATCCTAGCAGTGAGCATGCTGTGCATGGTTCTTGAGGTGGAATTTTATTTATAGTCCTGCTATGTGCTCAGCTATTATAGCTATTATTATTATTATTATTATTATGATTATTCACAGCCCACACTTGATGATGACACCCCCTACAGACAGACAGTAAGAGCAGTCCAGTATGTTAACTCTTAAATGTCTGCTGTATCACTGATGTCTAAGTGGAAATTTTAGTATTTAAGGTAATAAAAAAGCATGAAAAACAGGTGAGATTTGTAGTGTGTGTGTGTGTGTGTGTGTGTGTGTGTGTGTGTGTGTGTGTGTGTGTGTGTGTGTGTGTGTGTGTGCATGAGTGTGCACACATGTCTGTGTGCATGTGTGCAAGTGCGGGTCTATATTACGAGATCAAAAAGACCGGAGAGCAAAGGACTTAAACATTGAAAATGTAGTACTTCAAAGTCGCTCTTGTGGGGGGCTGTGCCCCCCACACCCTCCACTAATTATATATACTTACTCCGAGATCGCACTACAGTGAGGAAAGGGCAAATTTTCCAATCTTCTCTGTACCGCGATCTCACAAAAAACACATAGATGAATGGTATTTCCAATGTTAAAGCCATTCGCTCTTCAGCCTGTTCAATTTCATGATAGGAACCCTGAGAGTGCATATGAAGCAGACAGAAATAGCTATTGTAAGCTTCAGTCTGGTCAAAATCTCTAGCATATCTTTCTGAATCACATCTTTGTTTACAAAGAATGATCTCAGGAAAAGTGTAAGATCTCACACACTACGCAGATGTAAACTTTCTGAATAAAAGAAAAATGAACACAGAAAAGATGCTTGATTTCATTTACTGAAAGGAAGACAAGAAGATACTCATCACCTTCCAGACCACAGGTACTGCAGTCAGTCCACACACCTACTCAATAAGTCTGATGACTTTTCAAATCCATTCTTATATTCATAGAGCTTACAAGGTAGAGTCGGCTGGTGAGGTGCACCAGTGTTTTAGACTGACATCTATCAGACTTCTTTATCTTCTGCGTACAGTACAGGTATAAGAAAAGGACTGCACACTTTTTAACAGTTCACTGAAGCATTACCACACATGTTCTAGACAATCAGCCTTTTCAAATGTACAATGATTGTGTTAAGTAGCAGGGAATGTTGAAGGAACAGCACCCATGTGGAGGAGTGCTGGGTTTGGTTTTGCCTAAGACACTAACATAGAAAAAATATGAATTGCCATCTTCTAACTGAAATTCAATGTTTTCAAAACTGAAACTTCAATATTTATGGGAAAACATGTTTGGAAATGTCTCAGTCGTATTTAGTAAAAGACTAGCACAATGAATCTCAACAATTCTGTAAAGAAAAAAATTGTGCATATGGAGGTTCAGTCTGTCTTCCTAAATTGATATTACAGTTGCCTCATTATAGAGGTAAACCTAGGGAGTCTACAGGAAAAATTTTGCCTGGACTTCTGTAAAGAATCCCATTCCTTACAAAATATAGATAGGCAAGCTATGAAGAATGAAATAGAATCTTTAGTAGATATATAGTTAAAAGATGTGCTGTATAGTATGGATGTGCTGCTCTTTGAAGAATTAGCATGGTCTACAAGAAAGAATGCCAGTGGTGCTGTGTAAGGACTTGTGTTGAGCCATCTCTGTTGAGTTATTCATATACCATGTCAAAAGACAATTTTGCAGTAGAATGGTTTGATTACTCTGAAGCTGTAAGCATTTCTTATTTTTATCTATCTATCTATATGTGGAAATATATGTGTGTATGAAAGATCAATACAGAGATATAGACACAGTATCCTTTTCCACGTTCCATGCAGAAGAGGTTATTTTGTGTGTGTGTGTGTGTGTGTGTGTGTGTGTGTGTGTGTGTGATTTATTTTTTTTATTTATTTTTGTTGGCCAGGTTAGTCCCACAAGTCTAATGTCCTCTTTTCAGGGAAGACCTGAGGTGGTATACTTACTGACTGGGGCAAATTTGGCCAGATCACCAGTGAATTTCCCCCTTTTTTTTGGAGCTGCTAGATGTCACTAGAGGACTCCCTCAGTAGCAAGGACGAGACCTAAAGGAAGCAGTAACGTGGAGAAAGAGATCAAACGTTATAGAGAATGTGGAGGTGGAAAATAAGAATTTGGAGAATCATTTGTTCGATATGGAGTTTCAGAATGCACATAAAGATTCCTGTGTTTTAGATGATACAAATAAGAAGAGTTTAGCGGTCTCAATAGAGAATGAATTAAGCGAATGTGTTGGAGTGGTACAGATAACAGAATTGATATCAGGAGGGCTTGCAGATTATGTTCTGGGCACAATAATCAAGCAGGATAATCCAGAAGACAATTCTGCTGTTTCATGATGTAAGATGGCAAACCTAGTGTCCTTCTTTTTACTCTTATCCTGGTTGTTAGCTAACCAGACTGTACCCCCCCATTTTGAGATTCCTGGATCTGCCACTGCATGGATCATGATAATAAAGCAGACGGAGCGGATCATGTACGATCAATTGTTATTCAGAATTAACATAGCATTCTGCATGCTGACAAATTCAGGAACTTGAGATCTGGATACAGTTCATGGCCTTTTTGTTGAGACAAAAGTCTGTTTTGCATTAGCAGTATTACTAAAAGGGCCAAGAAATTTTGTATTGCTAGCATGAAATAAGATAGTTGGGGCCATATTAATTCTATGAAGATTCAGTTTGCCTTTTTTTTCTTGATTTGCTTTCAGCAATCATCTTGAAATCAGAGGAGTTGAAGGAAAAGCATATATTAGACACAAATCCCAAATGACTGAAAAAACAGTGGTCACCATTTTTTACACTTGAGGAAGTATGGCTGAGGGCACAGGAAGCTGGGGATTCCAATTAAAGGCAAAGAGATCCACCATGGGATAAACAATCACAACTGTGTTTACATAAGGAATGTGTTATTGCCTAGTTGCCACTCAAGAGACAATAAGGATTCCCATAAGTGTTTGCCACTGTTCTTCCCCAAGTTGGAATGTAAATCCCTTGGAATACAAGATTTATGTGAATAGCCTGTTCCAAAAAAATAATGATAGTCTGCAAAACTAGAAAGAGTAAGATCTTCCTTATTTGCTGGTTATCCAAAGTACTGGTTAAAGACCAATTGGCACAATGGTTAAGGTGTTTGTTTTCCATCCCCAAGGTGCAGGGTTTGATTCTCACCTCTGGTAAGTGCTTTATTGAGTAAAGAGATATCTTACGCCATGTCAAGCAGAGTACCTCTCTAGTCCTCTTTAAGAGGAGCCTGGATGACTGGATGGGAAACAGAAAATACACCCCTGGGATTCCACCTGAGATCCTGCTGGACAGGGGAAACAGGTGCGGATTTTGTGGGAACATGGACTAAATTCTTGGCTATGCTTATAAGGGCCTCTAGGCCAATAGCCTAGTATCATCCTATGAATTTATAAACTTACTGTTTTGTTGTCTTTCCCAGTCTACAGAGTCCATGGTTTGTAATCTGACTGAAAAGCTGTCATGGTTAGGAGAATTGCTCATGCCTCTTTCAGTGTGCAGTAACTGCTACCTGAAAATCTAGAACCTGCCCAAGGCTCTTGTGGATGGGGAATAAGGACATATGAGTAGCATATAGGAGACTACATCTTTAAACATAAAACATATGGCTAGCTACAGGAAGTTATTTATCATCTGATACACTTCACTACAGTAATACAATAAAGACCTTATGGAACATGGAAACACATTTATAGTGTTTGTGTTGTTTACTGTGCATCAGATACAATCTAATGCCAAAAGTGAAGAAATACATTCATAACAGCAAATGAATGTATTTATATATTTAGAAGTGCAGAAGGATAACTCACACTTCAAAATATTACCCAGCTGCAGTTTATCAGGATTGTTTTTCAATACAAATTAATTTAGTAGAAAACAGGAAGTTTGGGTCCAAAATTTCATTTATTCTTCATTGTGAGCAGCATAACCAAGAAACCTAAAATGATTCAATGTACTACATTTCTTCATGTCACTGAGGAAGAAGCCTTGTAAGTATATAGTCCTTTTACGGCTTTCCTCCAGGGAAGCAAGACAGAATAGTAACAATAAATTGTTTACAATAGTCCTAAAGACACTATAAATGCCATAATGCTGATCTGAAGAATCAAACCAAAGACTGGATTAAGCAACTTTCAACAGTAATTAATAGCAGACAGAATAGTTTATTAACTGACTTTCTGTTTTTTAAGTGAAGCATTAACCTTATGCACAAGAAATGTTTCGAGCACACAGTTAAAAGAAATAACCGAGAAAATCAATGCATACATGACAACGTCTGAGTCATATAAAAAGGCAAACATAAGAAAGTGAGAAGGTGTTTTATCAGTAAAGTAAGAGAAAGTCAGCCATGAGGTTCACAGGAAGTATGTAGCAGTTGAAATTCAAGTCTAGTGCACCAGATTGGACTATAAGCACAAGCTGTGGCATTTAACTAGTTTTGTGAAAGCTATAATTGAAGGAATCAGTTTAAAAATAAAGACAAGCATGTTCAAATGAACTTGCATGTGGTTAATTGAAGAACTGCATGAGAACAAGTGAAAAGAGTCAGAGTTGTGAAGTCTGAAATTAATCAGGAACAGTGCATCAAGAGTGCCAGTAAGACTGTTAGCAAGAAATGCTGAGAATTAATAAACAGAATGTTGAATTTGAATTAGACATGGGTAGACAGTGTAATATTTTGGCTGAATAAATGTTTGAAACAATGGGGCTAAAGGCGCAGAACAGATAACTTGTTTACATATGAACACATTTAGGCCATCAAGTAATGCCATCAGGTAAAAAGTTACTGACAAATACAAATGCAGGAAATACAATATCCTGTTTAAAATCATAGTGCACTTCCAGGCATTTGTGTAGTTGCCTCCTACTGTGACTCCAGACGTAAACTATTGCTTGTTCATATTTGCATTAATAATTCCAAATCCATGCTACATAAAATGTATTAGAATATTTTATCCTGAAGCATACATGATGGTAAATACAACTGTATTGATAGTTGGCCTCTGTCAATGAGTATTTGTTAGAACTGTAAGGTGATAACTTCATTTTTTAAAGGCTCAAGCCACACCCACTGGAAGTTAAAGGTACACACTCAAAAGAGCTATACTGTCTGGAGGGAATGAGTTAAGAAAGCTAATTCTGAGTCATTTATCTTGTGAGAAGCTATGAATAGTTGAGTATATCCATGTACCCCAAATATGAATATGACCTCACAGTTGCCTATATACAAGTGAATGATCTTACATGCTCCATCCTGAGGGAGATGCAAAAAGGCATGGTTGAGCTCTCTGTGTATGAGTTTGAGACAATAAGGCCACTTTTCTATGACTATATCACTTTACTTACAGGCTCTTACAAAGTTTTTCAGCAGAACATCATAAA
The DNA here is from genome assembly GCF_019279795.1 of Protopterus annectens. NCBI lineage: Eukaryota > Metazoa > Chordata > Ceratodontiformes > Protopteridae > Protopterus > Protopterus annectens. The sequence goes on along the minus strand of NC_056746.1, from coordinate 887,829,488 downwards.
ATAAATAAATCATATGCCCCACATAAAATAAGGTACATAACTGGGGTAGAAGTGACCAAGAATTCAAGGAATTACAATGTTTAATCATTGTTAAGAAACAATTACATTCAATCAGATGGGCAAATAGTATAGTTACTTCTGCAAGGTAACACAACATTTACATGTGTATTGTTCTGCAAGATCTAAATAAAGTGATCGAAATCAAGCATTGACCATTACAGCTGAACCAATGTTCTCAGCTATGCAAAATCTGAGTTATTTAAAAGTCTAGATGCAAGCCAATGATTCTGACAGGTAATCATAAATGAAGAAAGACCAAATCAGCAGAAAAAAGGCAATGAGTGCACCATGAGCTGAATTCAATGAATAAATGAAGAAAGGTCCAAATTGTGAATTTAATGTGACAAAAAGAAGAGATATATTCCTATGATTTTCATTTTATATTTCATCAGTACTAGAGGAATTCCAAAAGGTTGATGCTCAGATAACTGAAAGCCTGGAAAGTGTTGCAAACAAATGTTTTGATCTATTCATAAGTGGTGATAAGCACATGAAACTGATACGGCTGCTAAATAGTTAAGACAGCATAATTTCAGGTTAAATAACAGTAAATATAAAACAGAAATACAGTTGTAATGTGTAGAACTTCCCCATTTGGGCTGTTTTCCACTTCAGTGTGAACCTCTTTAATTTAAATTCTGGATCAGAAAGGTAGTTCTGCACTCTATTCTATTGAGCTACTAAATAAGCTACACAGTGCATCTACTAAAAAAGAGACTACAACATGCCTACTGATACATGTCTATTAATCCCTACTGACTCCTGCAACCTCTTGGATAGAACTATTGGTTAATGAAGAAGCCTTCAATTCAATTCAAAGGAATCAGCTTGAGAATTCTGCTGCTACTTTGCTGCAGGTGGCAGAAATACCAGGGGAACATTGATGCCTACATGTGTGCAGCTGTGTGCAGTGAGACGAGCATTAGTAAGTCAGGTAGTAGTCAGTTGGTGAATGACTGTTATATTCAGGATGCCTACTATACTATCCTTGTGGTAATTTATCAGGTTAAGTAGTTAGTAACTTATCTAATCATTCCAAGACAATTGTTGATATGGGTTCACTGGCTGCTTTGGCCCCTTCTGTTTCCAGCCCGGTTGGCTTGGGGACTTGGAGGCAATGAAGTGACTGACTCATGTTTACTGGCAATCCTTTACTCTTATCTTTCCCTAATTCAACTTGCGAGAGGAGCAGTAGGTTAGCCTCTCACACACTACATATGTCAGTAAGCTTATCACCACATAGCAGCCACTCAACACTACACCCAGTTACGTTGAGGCTGTAAAGAAATCACTATCTAAGCCTCCTAGAAAATGCTTAAACAAACTTTAGCTATGTAGTACCATACCCATAAATATACCCTCACTTGTACCTTTATCTATACTGAATAAAAGTTGTTTTTTCTTCAGGACCACTTCTGTAAGGTCTCCGGAGGCTGTGGTCACACTTGGCAATCTATTTGTTATAGCTGACTCCTTATTTAAACATTTTGATATTCTACTCACCAGGTTAAACAACAATAGGTTATTCCAGGAGCAGAACATTCCAATTATCTGTCTATGACACTCTCTCCTAACCAGGAATACTTAATGGTGTCTTATTATTACTAATAACTTAACTGATGACTTTCTGCATCTTAAAACCATTATGTATGCTGATGATATTATTCACCTAGAAGAAAAAAAAACATAGCTAATCTACAACATAAGTTACAGGTTACTTTCTCAGAGCTCTCCAACTGGACTTATAGCAATAGGCTTCTGGCAAATCTAACAAAATCAGATGTTATGGTATTCGCAATAAGCCAGAGGTTACATAACCTCCCTCCTCTCACAGTTTAAGATAATCATGGTAAAGTACTTCCAACATTCCAGAGAAAAAATATCTTGGGATAATCTTGGAGTTCTCTCTTAGCTTCTCCAGTCATACAGATATGGTAGTTAACAAAGCCTCAATCAGCTCTGACTGTGCTGTAGAAAAACTGTTCTGTTCTCATAAGATGCACATAAGGCCTGGTAAGAAATGTACTTGTTCACAAAATAGAATATGGTCTCCTATTGCTAATCTTGGATTCCATTTCTAACCCTCACAAACTGCAGACTGCTGTTATCAAGATATGCCGATTTGTGTCTCTCA
>NC_056746.1:887804794-887822294 GCF_019279795.1 Protopterus annectens | reverse complement strand
TCTGAGGAGATATTGAATTCTAAGAATTTTCTTGTTCCCCTCAGGCCTTGGTTGGAGCATCATTGATATGCTTCTTCTTCCTATTAGAAAAGTTTTTTTTATTTGTTTGTTAACCAGGAAAGTCTGACTTGGAACATAGCCAGTTTTCAGCGGAGGCCCGGGAAGAAAATGTTCCAGATGCATGTCTTTAAATTTGTTTTGTTTGGTAATAAAGTTTGTCTTTTTGAAGCTTCTCCTTAGGTATGGAAAGCAGCCAAAGGTGCCTTTTTGTTGGGAATGACATTCCAATCTACATCTGAATGTGGTTGGGCAAAAGCTTTTTATGCTGTATCGAATGAGCCAAGCTGGGCTTCTAACCCCTAATAAGCTTTAACACCCCATTGATGTTTTGGTTTGCTAAGCATTGCTGACTTAGGTTTTTGTATCTTACAGTGAGTTAACTCACATTTCTTCTCCTTGTCGGTCTAACACCCTTTGTCATCTTCTTCCGCCTAAACATGGCAGCTACACACTGATGCCTTTGATAAAACCCTTCACCTCATACATATAATGGAGGAGAACTTGACTTCCTACTTTCTGTGCTACCAGTAGCACAGAGTAGATTAATGAGACCCTGTAACCACAGTCAAACAGTTCTTTTATAACTGGCATCATACAGCATAGCTTGTTATATCTTATATAGGTCCTGAAAATAATCAGTGAGAAAATGTGAGAGTATTTCCCCACAGTGTATACCTCTGCTAACTCTTCTGTGCTGAACCAGCCAATCCTTCATTCTGGCCAGCTAAAAGAGCAATATGACCATGCCTTCCCACGCCTTGCATTTTATGCATTCGACTTATTCTGTGAATCCTTCCAGTGGCCCAGTTCAAAAAGGCAGAAGAAGTATGTACCACTTTCCCTAGCAGGTGATGAAAAAAGGGTCTCAGTTCATGGTCAGAGATTTCACTAGGAAATCTGCTGACATGCACATCAATCCTCATTATTCTGTTTTTAATGTTATTCACTTTATTGGCTTATATGATTAATTAATTAGCCAGTTAAGTGCAGTTTTGAGAGTTAGAAGCAGAAACTTCTTGCAATACCCTGATGCTTTCCTTCAGCTTTTTCACCTCAGATGTCAGTTCAAACAATTTGCAATTGCTTGCTGGAGCAAGAGTCCTCCATTTCAAAGACTATCAATGACAGTAGCAGCAGTGTTTTATCCACTAATGCAATCTTGTAATGATCAAGCAGCTCTCCATGCGCAGTACTGACTAAAGACTCTATAAACATCACCTGTCTAGAAATGGAAGTTAGTAAATGAAAGAAGTGCAAATTTTATGCCAGAAGAATGTCTGACTGTCCTTAGTGAAAGACTTCAGACAGAGCCAGACATATTGACCTTATGACTTATGGAATATTCAGGAACTATTCTAAGGTTAATCTCTTGCTATTAAGTGAGACCCTGGCAAAATTTCAAGCCACCATAAACACTGAGAACTCTGCTGCCTATGCAAAACTGTTCACAGAAACCCTGCACAAGCATGTTAATAGCTTCATACAGGCAGCTGTACCCACCAGGAAGAAGCACAGAACTAACTCAAAAAAAACAAGCCACCCTGGTGGAATCACAAAATCAATAAGCTGTATAACAGGAGGAAGAAAATCATGGCAAAAATTAGGCGGTACAGCACCCAGCAGAATAAAAGCACTCTCATCAAACTAAACAAACAATTTAGAGGACAAATAAAGTCTAACAAAACCAAATTTGAGGTAAGTTTGGCCTCCCAGGCCAAGGACAACCACAAAGCATTCTTTAGCTATATCTGTGACCTCAAAGGCAATGCACAATTGCATGCAGAGCTCATTGTAATTGGAGCCACCTATACTGAGCCAGAAGATATAGCAAACCTCTTGGCTGATAATTTCAGCTCCAACTTTACCCCTCGCTCCCCCTCAAACTTCCTTCAGGAAATATAATCAAATATAACTCCCCCTACTATCACTAGGGAACAGGTCCTTAATGCTCTCTGTAAGACCAAGAACACTGCATCAATGGGCCCAGAAAATATCCCAGGAGGCTTTCTAAATAGCAAGAAACATGATCTATCAGGGCCTCTGGAATTACTGTTTAACTGTAGCCTGCAAACAGGCTTTGTGCCTCACGAATGGAGAAAGGCAAAAGTTATCCCTCTGCACAAAGGTGGGACATCTACAGACCCTGGAAACTACAGACCCATAAGTCTCACCAGTCTTATATGTAAAGCCATGGAAAGAATTATCATGGAGATGATTAATAGAGCTATAGTAAACCTCCGGAGATGGACCCAACCAAGTTTGGTTTCATCAAAGGTAGATCATGCCTACTCAGCCTGGTGGAATTCTTTGAGAACGTCACTCAAGCAATGGATGAGGTCAAAATCATCCACACTGCCTACCTTGACCTGGCCAAGGCATTTGACACAATACCTCACTTGGGCATTGTTAACAAGCTCAAGAGGTTAGGCACAAATGGGTTCATATTACGTTGTCGAACTTTCAAAAGTCTGAACGCCATATGGTTGAACCCATACGTTCGAACTTTCAAGTGTTCGAAAAGTCAAAAAAAATAAATAAAAAACAGAAAAAAAACCTACCTGACATTTGTAAGAAGTGAGGCAAGCCCCCCTGCACCCCCCATGTGGGGGACTGCACCCCCCCACACACCCCGCTCTTTAAATATATCAACTCCGAGATTGCACTACAGTGCAGTAAAGGGAAATATTCCCTTTCCGCACTGAACGGACATCCCCATTGAAACATTCTAACTTTTCCAAGTTTGAACATATGGGTTTGACAATATGGCATTTGAACTTGTTACGGTTCAACAACATAATATGAATCCGGCACAAACCCGTATGTCACCCGGTGGATAGCCAACTGGCTCACAGACAGGACCCAAGAAGTTAGAATTTGGGAGTCCACCTCTACAAAGAGGCCATTCACAAGAGGAGTCCTTCATGGATCAGTCCCTAGACCACTCCTTTTTGGCATTTACTTTTCAGAAGTCAAGGCCAATGTCACTGGTCTCTGGCTGACTAAATTTGCAGATGATTGCAAATTAGGAGCTGTCATTGAATCCCACACTGACACAAATGTTCTCCAGGAGGGGCTGACACAGAAAAACAACTGGTGTCAGAGCCATGGACTAAAACTAAATGCCAAGAAATGCATAATACTATCCTTTGGGAAGCCATTTATCCCTGGTAACTATCATATTAACAACACACCCCTTAGAGTTGACCCGGTAGTCAGGGACCTAGGGACACACATAGTAATCTAGCCTTTTTCTGTCACATGTTAATAGTGGTGAGGAACTCATTCTATGTTGTACAACTTATAAACAAATGCATGGCATCTAAGTCCGATTAAGTCATTGTTCCACTGTGTTTGGCATTCATCAGACCTATCATTGAGTACAATGCCCCCTTTGGTATGTACCTAACCAGGCATATCCAACAACTGGAATGTCCATAGAGGTTCCTCACTAAAAGAATACAGGGTGTAAGTAAAATGTCCTATGCAGACCACCTCAAGGCCCTATCCCTGTATTCTGTCTCCTACAGGCTTTTGAGGGGAGATCCATGCCTGGCATACAGGGTATTGTCAGACCACACTCTGATGGACCTCCTGCATATCCACAAAACAAACAGCACCATATTTACCCATTCTAAAGACTTAAACCTTGCCTGTAATATAAATAGGACCTGCTGGAGAGATGCATCCCAGGACTAACCTGTCTATGGAATAGGCTCCCCATCCATGTGAAGCAGACTTCTTCCCTAACCCAATTTAAGTGCAACTTGGACAATTGGACAGCAGACCAGAAATTCATCCCTGGTTTGGCAGCTATGTCTCTAATGGGCACAGGTAACCTGAAAATGGTTAATCTCCCAGTCTCATGCTTACACTTTTCAAGGTTATCAGAGCTTGTCAAAGATTTGGGATGCATGGTTAGGCTTAAAAAGTCCCTTCTGGTCATTAGCCTAGTAAACACCTATGAGCCTATAGTAATCCTAGTGTTTGCTGCTCTACTGGATATTTATGCAGAACTGCAACCTACCATGTAGTTGCTTCCTGGGCTCTGTCTCTCAACTGCATGGAAACTGCATAGGTACTGTCCATAAAAATAACTTCTCTCACTAACTCTTGTCATATATTCCTAATGGCAACATATATGCTTTACTCCACTCCCAACTGGAAACCAGAAGCATAATATAGATCTCACAGCTTAACATGCTTTACATTTTGTCTTAATTATCTTAGTGTGAAAACTGATTAACTGCTCATATTCTACACATTCTATTACTTGTTTTATTATATTACAATATTATGTGTTACTACTTTAAAATATTATACCCATGTCATGTATTTATTTTTGTACAAAAATCACTATGGATTGTCCTTACTAACTGGAGCTTTACTCCTTGGGTCACAGCTGAAAATGGGTTGCAGTCCAGTCAGACTTTCCCAGTAAACAAATGTAGAATAAAAATAAATAAATAAAAATAAAGGTTCTTTTAAGCAGACACTCAGGAATCTGGTATTACATTAAAGATATTTTGCTGAAGCCATCCTATCTTCTCTGAAAAAAACGATTACCTGCAATAGGCAGTTCATGGTTCTCATGATGAGAATGATGAACATGAATACCTTGTTCCACAAGTGGCCCAGATTCAGAAACACCTCTTCAGAGAAGTGAGCCTTTACAATCTGCGAAGAAAGTTACTTCTCAGAATATCAGCCAAGGCTGATTCTGGATATGTTTTTCTAACAGCAATGGAAACTTCTGGATTATCAAAATGCATTTTCTGGTTTTCTATGGACTGGAGCTATAGTGACTAGATAAGCCCACACAGAGGGACCACCACCTGGGAGCTCTTTTCAGAACCCAGCAAGGGTTTTGTAGTCTACACTCCAAAAAAAGAATACTAATGACTGGTAATTTGCTTTTTCTCTTTTCAATCTCAGTAGCACTGGTAAGGTGAGACTCTTAGCTGTAGAATAAAGAGGAATCTGGTCCTCTTTCTCATTTTATCTGGGAGTGTTCTTCCATTTGAAGGTTATCGTCTCCAGACTCTAAGTAAGAAGACCTTGGACACTCCGCCTGTACCAGCTAGTACAGATATGAGCTGTGATGCTAATCATTTTGAAACATTGGCCTAGAAGCCTATTACAGTAAAATCCATGAATTAACTGACTGAAGACTCCTTGGTGGACCACACTGGCCATGCTGTGGATTGGGAGTACATAAGTCCAAACCTGTTAGTGTAGCCAGATGACCAAAGAGCACTGGAGAAGGGCACAGCAGAAAACTTGGTGGAACCACACAGCCAGCATGACCCCAGGTACCATGAACAGGCTGGCACCAAAAATAGTTTCAATTAATTGGGAAAGCAATTAAACATCTGGTGCTGGCTTATATCAACGCTGGTAGAAAGGACACTATTGATGCTAAACATCAGAAATGATGGTGGACATGCTAATGAAGGAACCAGTATCATGCAAGCTATTATGAGTGCAGGTTGCAGGAAAATATGAAGGGAGCTGGTTGTGCGAAGTCTGTTTGGAGACTTAATATTAGGGCCGCATATACTGGGGTTGATACCTGGTAGGAGGAAAGCAGCACAGATGCTTGAAAGACTGTCTAGAACACAGATGTCAGTGAGGGAGCTGATAACCATCCAATGACCTGGTGGTGAAAGCCTCATATGAGCTGAGTAACTAATGTCTGCCTAGGGACCTAGAAAACAAGAATAGACAGAGGAAGGTCAGCATCTAACCTGGCGGCAGGTACTATAGAGTCTAAACTGCCTGAAAATGCTACTTAAGCTGCAGAGGAGCATGACACTAAAGCAGCTTCCTCAGACTACTAGCAAATAAATAAGAGCGTGACTGGAATGCTGAATATGGGAACATGTCTTGTAATTGGACCCTATCAACACAGTGTCACAAATGAGGTAATTTGTTTTCAGTGTTTAGAATGAATTTTCTATCTTGGATAAACTTGTAAAGATTTAAAGTCTGCACCTGTAATTCATAATAATTAAATCTCAACATCATTTTGGGCATGCACAGACAAATTCAACTTGTAAAAAGTGAAAAGACATGGGCATTCACAAGGTAAGTAGCTGTAATACTTGTATGTGTTTAGGGAGTCATTTGCAATGTATTCCACGGACCTCCTTTTGGTAAGGTTTAAGATACAATGCAATGAAGATTCTGGTTTGTTTTAGTCTTTTTGTTGCTGCCTACATAGCTTTTCTATTAAACTCCATAAAACACAAAAAGAACAAAGGTATTCAAGAATTGAAACTCCACAAAACCAAAACGATGCCACCCCACAGTAAAAGTAAAGAAAACCAGAATTTATTTAGTGATTTCATTCCCTCTAGAAAAAACTTCAGCAGAATGAAAGTAAACAGCATACCCACCCACTTTAAAAAAATACATGATAAATTCATTACATGAAATGGTCTACTTGTTCAGTCTGTTATGCCGTGTTTTTGAAATAAGTGCAATAGACAAATGCTCATGCAATCTGAGCAATATTTCATTATTCAGTAAAATCTGCTAGTGCAGTTCTCTGTTAACGTTACCATTCCTAAACTGTACTGCATTTGTTTAACCTTTCAAGCACAAAAAATAAATACCTTTTAAAATTGTTTTAAAATCTTTACTCATAAGGTAGTGCTTAATTAATGTATCGATGTTGTTGCCCTTCCTGATACTTCTAAGGAGTTCATATAAGTGCTTGTTCAATCTACTCTCTATTTCGTGGACATTTTTATCTATTACTTTTGCTATCTATTAGCTATACAGATTTGTACTTGAGTGCACATTTTGAATAGAACCCTCCTCTCCCATCACATATTGTTAAAGTAGTTAATAGAACTATACATATGTCCCTATATGTTCCAGCCTGACCCTCTCCTTTTTGCATTTATTTTGATTCTTTGTTAAATAGTTTTGTTAAAAATAAAAAGGACGTTATTTTTTAATAAAGAATACAGTTAATTAGGCTATTAAAGGCTTGTACTTATAGAAAACTAACCCCGGGATTCAAGAAGCTCGGCGCAAGGATGGTTTTAGCCTTGAGCCGAACGTCCTCACTACAGATAGTGCAACAGGCCATATGAATATGTATGAGAGCACGCCGCCGCACCCTCGATGTGCACAGGAAACGTGTGCGAGTGCAGGGGGCGTGTACATGTGCTCTACAGAGGCGTAAACATGCCCCGACAGTTGCACAACCTACTATGCTTACTAGTAGAGCCCGCCTCTAATAGTAAGTCAGTAATTCAGTGTCCGTGGATACCGAAATGTATACTAAGCATACAAGAGTGTCCACGAACAGTGAAATAAAATTGAAGTAGTCAACACACAAGCACATAGTGGAATGTTGAGCCCCGTCCCTAGAACTTTCACAATTAGATTCCCTGTGTCCCTATTATACATTTGAATTGCTGCAATATAGAAGGTGTAAGCAAAGCAGAGCATGTTTGCACGACACTGCCCTCCATCGAGCGTAGCTTACACATCAAAATCATTCAAATAGAGAAAAACATGCGGAATCAACGTAAACGTCAATAGTGTAGTGTTTACAGCATCCGACTAATGAAAAGGCATTCACGATTCGAGCCCAACAATAGCACATATCATTTTCCATGTGGAATGAATGTCGTTTTGCTGTAAAACTGACATAAGAGTATCACATGAGATATTTAACTAAATATCATTCAATCAGAGTGGCACTGTCATAATGAATAAGGCATTAGTAAGCAGGTGTAAGCATAAATAAGCAGCAGTAAACATATATAAGTACCAGTAAGCAAGTCTGAGTGTGCTTGCGTGGGTCTAAGCAGTGCCCAGCATAGGAAATGTTTATAAGTATGTACAGATATATAATATATGTATGTATATATATATATATATATATATATATATATATATATACACACACACACACACACACACACACACACACACACACACACACATATATATATATATATATATATATATATATATATATATATATACACACACACACACACACACACACACATACATATATATATATATATATATATATATATATATATATATATATATATATATACACACACACACACACACACACACACACACACACACACACACACATATATATATATATATATATATATATATATATATATATAAAGAAAGAACAACGTAACAATAAAGCATACAAAAGGAATGAGAAGGAAATCAACAGCAACCCCGGTATCATATAGCGCTGTCAGCGTATGTCATATCAAACTGGGCAGGAGTGAGCAAAGCACTGCTACTCACATCACAAGTAGTATATTACCAGTGGGAGTAACATTGTTGATCTGCTAAGTCTACTTTACACTCAGACGGTAGTCCCTGGTTGGACTACCCAAAAATTGATAGACTATTTGGCCATCCGACCATTACACAAGCAAGGGCAGGTATGTTCAAGGACTAAATGCTGGGGAGAGCCTGATAATACATGGGTTGGGACAACATACGTGTAGGGCCCCTAACTCTCGGGAGAGGGCAATGTGTGGAGGTGTGTCATGGTTGCGATAGCAACTGGACAATGGATGGTACGCGAGTATGTTGAACTCAGGTGGGGTGGAGGAACTATGGCTATGAAATTATGGATCGAGGCATGCCAGGGTTGGATGGGCTGGTTCTAATTTGACCGCCTCGTGGAGGTCAGCGAGTTCGTTATAGGTATATATGCATACACACATGCAGACATCTATATGTAGAAGTACATTCTCTGTAACACATTCATTCCATTTGCAGACATAAATAACATTAATGTGTCCTTACAGACCTCAACAGTAGATAGAATAATAGGTTGTGCATAAGAGGGAAGGGACAAAACTGCTAAAATGCAGAAATGTGTACAATGTCCGAAGTCAGTGCTGTGCTGAAAAAATCAAATGTGAGGACTTTCTCACACATGGAATCATTCCCGTGATCTGCCTGCTATGGCAACGTCAATTACTAATCTGGTCTATTTGTAAAAGAAATACATCGAACACATACATAATTAGGTTCTCATGTGTAACGTGTGCATTACCACATAGTCATACGTATTAATTTATTGTAGTGTCATGTTAACGGGAGTAAGGATGTAATGAAGTCTAGATTCCAATCTTGACATAAAGATATGTGTGCCCCATGTGGGACAACCCAAAAATTGTGAATAGTGTCCTTTTGGTCGCTCATGTCACCAATGTTTGTGGACTAAAAGTTTAAGAGTTCTGAGGATACGTGGAGTGAGTCAACCGATGGGATGGGTCTACAGGAGTAGGGAGTGGCCATTGTGTAGTGGTGTGGATACACCGCGAATCCAACTGGAGAATGGATGACTGCAGTGTTAGGGAGGCATTGGGGTGGATGTTTGGGGAACCAGAAGCCATGGGTATATGGGTATATATGCAAATGAAGCAGCACAGCAATAGTGTATTGGTTAGAGCAACCGCCTAACGAACAGACATTCCCGTTCCGAATCCCACTGCATCACATACCATTTACCATTGGTAATCTGTACATGAACATATTTCGACATCTGTCCACTGTATAACCTGCAAAATAACAATTAAAAGTGAACTGGAGCTAAGTGTCAGTGTCATAATGAATAAGGCACTAGTAAGCAGGTTTAAGCATATATATATATATAAACACCAGTAAGCTTGTGTAAGTGCGTTTGCGCAAGGTATGCATTGCTTTACAGACACACACACACACACACACACACATATATATATATATATATATATATATATATATATATATATAAAACTATACATATATATATAGATATATGGTTGCAGACATATACGTATATATATATATATATATATATATATATATATATATATATATATATATATGTATATACATGTGTGTGTGTGTGTGTGTAGATATACACAGATATACAGCTATGATAGGAAACAGCACACAAGAATGACATATGTTCACAGGCTATGTCAATGGAAGTGAGGGGCCCAAGCAAGAAACATGAAACATGAAGCATGACCTTCCACCCCCCCAGTCAGACACGGGAAACATACACACAAACCCGCAAACAATGTAAATAGTTCACTGCTACCCAGATCACAGGCAGGATACAACTGGGGGGGTACACAGTGCACCCATGAAATCTAATCTTGGAACACAGACAGGAGCGTCCCTTGCGGGAAACCCCAAAAATTGACAAGACCAAAAGAAGGTGATACACCGAACATTCTGGCTGGGGTGTATACATACCCGGAATACAAGGGTGGGAAAGCCTAATGACCCATGGGTCGAGACAATTGTATGACATGGGTCCCATGAAGTGGAGAGTGGGCAGCATGTAGTGGTGTGTTCAGAACCAACCAGGACCACGAGTAAGGATGGGTGCTGTAGAGGAGGTGCGGGTGGGGGAACTATGAGCAGCTAGTTATGGGTCTAGGTGTGCAGGTTTTGGCTGATGTGGGCCTATATGGACAGCCCCAGGGATGTAAGCAACTGTGTTCATTGGGCAGAGGCATCACCCAATGAGCAGCCACACCCACTACGAGTCCCACTGCAGCAAAGTGTAATCTATATGGCAAGGATCTGAATAACCAGATGTAGCTGTATATATGTAGAGGTATGTGTGTGTATATCTACCCATAATGACATAGAGATAAACCTCTCCCTCTCTGTAGTACAAATGTATACATACAGAGACAGAATACATATACATACCCACATATAGATATATACATATGCAGACACCCATAGACCCATATGTTGTTAGATAAATATATATAGACAACAATATATAAATATATACATGTATGCATACATATACATATATATCTGTATATAGTAATTGTATGTATATATATATATATATATATATATATATATATATATATATATATATATATATATATATATATATATATATATATATATATAAATACATATATAGCTGCTGTGGTGGTGCTGCGGTAGCGTTGTCGCCTCACAGTAAGATGTTGTCCTGTTCGATTCTCAGCTAGAGCGTCTTCTGTGTGGAGACATGCGTGAATGGGCATACCTTTGTTGAAGGTTGTGCATCAGGGCTGGCAACTCAGCATGTAAAAATCTACTGCCAATCATTAGTGGACCTGAGTTCTGCTGTGGCGACCCCTAACCGGGAAAAGCCGAAAGACACAACAATATATATATACATATATGTGACTGTAAATATACACATGTATATAGCTAGGATATGATAAAGCAGTTACGAATTACATATGTTCACAGACCGTGCATATGGGGGTGAGGGGTGCAATAAACAAACATGTAACAAGTAGCATCAACCCCCCCCCCAGCTAGGCTGGTGAGACATACAGACACACAATAAAAGTAAACACACCACTACTTCCCAGGCCACCGGCAGGATACTACCAGTGGGAGAGACCTGCCAGGTCTAATCTTAAAACAAAAACATCAATGTCCCTTGTGGGGCACCCAAAAATGAATGATCATCGGAGTCAGTCCCAGTGATGATTCATCAAACCAGGCTGTAGACGTACATGGATCAGTAGGTTGTGCAAGCCTGATAACCCATGGGTCGACACAACATACGACATGTGTCCTGACACGCAGAGAGTGGGCAGTGTGCAGTGGTGTGTTTATACCCCACCTGCACCCACAGTAAGGATGAGTGCTGTAGAGGAGGGGCAGGTGGGGGAACTATGGGTATGCAATTATGGGCCTAGGCATGCAGGTGTTGGCTGGTGCAGTCATATTAGGACCACCCCGGGGATGTAAGTAATATTCTAAAATGGGCATAGCTTACACCCATACCTCTCAACTCCTAAGAGTAAATCCACTGGACAGGACACAAACCACTGAGGGAACAAATAGGGACCATACCTCTGAACTGTCCCCGATTTCCAGGGACGTCCCTGATTTTGACTCAAATTCTAACTCTGTCCCACTTAACCCCTCCTAAAACTAGTGACTTTTGGAGAAAAGGTGGTGAATTACACGTAATAAATAATGACAACAATTAAGAGTTATAAATGTCATTTACCTCAGAAAATGTGTATGAATTCATATGCTCTGAGTCTGTCAATGTGTCAAGTTAATAGCACTAATATTTTAAATGTGTCCCTGATGTTGTTATGACGAGTCCCTGATTCAGGTGATATTTGTCCCCAATCATTTGAGAGGTCTGATAGGGACAGAAAGCACATATTCCACTTACAACTTTAGAAAGATGATAGAATATTAGGTATGCAGTAGCATGACTCGGCTGAAGGATGTGGGTTCCAAAACCCAATTACTTGTTTGTATTGAAGAGTGTCAGTTCCTATGTATTAGCCAGACAGGTGCAGATTGTAAGAGGAACACACCAATAATATGAATCAAACTCTGGACAGGCCGCGGATTCCGTACAGTAGAACAGCATGCTTTCACCTAATGGGCAGCCATTCCTGATACTGTAGGCATGTAATCCAATTTAATAGGCATCACTAGGTAATATCGTAGTCCTCACTCCCACCCAGGGGTGTGAGTGTCAGATGCAAACACCAAATGCAGTGCATTTGCAAGTGCGGGAGCAAGCGGGTGTAAGCCTGTTTGGCCGCCAGTATGCCAGTATTACACTGGTGAAGCAATGTAGAGGCTAACTGAGTGTAAGAAACTGTAATCGGAGGTTAGCATTGCTTAGCTCCGCGCAAACCCATGCACACCTCCTCACAACTGCTTTAAAGTGCCTTAATCACTCCGTATCCAACGGCCTTGTTCTGCCCAGCAACAAAATAAATGGCCTCTGCAAGGCTCGAAACCGGGACCCTGCGCACACAGTTAATGTGATTTACTACTAATCCATGGAAAATATACAGACATTGGATGTTATCACAAACATATCATCCAGAACACTCATTCAACAGTATAGGAAATGTATTCCATCATGTAGATGTATGTGTGAGTGTTTATGTCCAGATATAGATACAAACATATATATAGATATATCAAGAACATCCCATGTGACAACAAAGCATTACAAAGGAATGAAAAGGGAAATACCAGCAATGCCTGTATTATGAACAAAAGCAACAAATCACTGGTTACACACGGCAGAAATAAAACACGTTTAAAAAACGTTTGATGAAAACGTTAGCGCTTTCACTGATCTTATTCCTCTTTATCAGACTTACTTATACAAACTATGCCTGTATTATGTAGTGGTGTTGTCCTATCTAATATCAAGACTCCCTCAGACAGGCATGTGTCATTAATACACACAAACATTTGTACATTGGCCAAATACATCACTCTGTGCATTTTATTTACATTAACACAACAGTTCCTGTCCAATCATTATGTGAGAACAGTACTCTTGCAAAGTGCTGTGTGCGACATCATCATCATGAAAAAGGTAAATGGGGTAACCATAGAGGGACCAGTAGTGTTGTGTGTACAATGGGGTCGTCTGCATCACGTGTACCTGGAACCTTTAGGAGTCATGTGCATACCAGGATTGTCCGCCTGAGAGACAGGGGGTGAGGACAACTGGAGTATGTTGTGATGCATATTAAAAAGGTTATATGTGTCCTGTGGACACGTGTGTGAAATGGACAGCTATGTATGGGGCAAATGTTGTTCTAGGAACTGATTGGTCTTTTGTTTCTGTAGGGTGAGAGTGGGATGTGGGGGAAGGAGAGTAGGTATACCCGTGGAGGAAAGGTTGGGTAGGATGATAGACAAGACAGCATACAGGGTCAGTATATGACACATGTGGGGGATACACTTTGGACAGGGAGGGGTGTTCGGCAGTCACAAACCCATGATCCCCCAGATGGAAACAGTGGGATGGAGGTCCCCAGCCATGGGCAGCCACCACTGCACCAAAACATCCGCAAAGGTGGATGTGCTGGGGGCTGTCTAGGAGGAGCAGGCTCACCCTGTAAATGTGACACTCTGCCCTCAAGCTGGCATATCTGGCCTCAAAACCCCTTATTGAGCCCCCTACGTACCATGTCTGGGACTGTATGACAGCGGACAAGTTCCTGTCTAGACCTGCTCCCAGGGGGGACAAGCCCCAACCTCAGTGGCGTTCCACCAGAAGGTGATGCAGAGCCAACAGAGGTGGAGGTCCAAGGCTGGACCCCAGATGTTCTGGTGCCTGGTGCCATGGCCAGCTGAAGTGGGACAGGAGGTTCTGCCAGGACCTCCAAACCCATACAGCCTATGGTGTTGCAGTTTTAACACAGATATGGCTCAGTAATAGTCAACAGCATTCAGGATTACTTATAACAGCATGCATAGATATGACCATCAACCCAACACAACAGATGGTATACATTTGCAGAGGGAGCACAACACATGCATATATACTGCATGACATCTGTACAAAGTGTAGAAGACTTGTGACTGCACCTATGAATAGTGGCCCATTATTGGCATGTCACTGAGAACCTCAGACAATGACTGTCATACCACTGTTTCATGTGACATATGTCCAATCAGGGATGCGATGGCAGTAACTCTCATCACTATCACCATGTACTGACTGCAATCCTCACACTATGCTTCTGCAGTTCACAGATGTGTGTTCAGTGAGTAACACAGGAAACAAATGGTTCCACACACTGACCAGTCCACAAATGGTCCTACAGATGGGGGTTCCCTCACAAACAGAGCACTGTCTTGTCAGTTTTAAAATATGCAGAATAGCCATTACCACACACAACTTGTTAAACTGGCAGCAGTCTCAATGAAGCATAGCTACACTTACATGGTGTAGTCATGTCTGGCACATCACCTTCCTGTCTTTAGGCTATTTTCCACTGTGCATGTTGTTTGAGGAATATCCAGATATCATATGTGATGTTGTTTACCAAACACCAGATCCAGGTTCCACTCACAGCGAGTGTCATGGGCAAACACCAACATGATGTTCCTAGATATTGTACTGTGGTTCCATGCGATTGGCTATGGGAACATCACCACAGCTGTTCCACATGCAATCAGCTGGAGGAGGACTGCAATAGGTGCAGAGACCATCAGCTGATCATGACCATCACTTACAAAACACAAGCTGCTGCTGAGCAGGTGTACAACTCCACATCCACCAGAGAGTGTGTGTGGGAGGGACAGACAGATGCAAAGTACATCAGAGAAGGGCTTGGAGACTAAAACCTAAGCATCGTTTGTTGCACACCTACCAGTACAGGGGTTCAAACCCCTGACTGATTAGCCATTACATTTGCATGTAGTTACTCCATGTGCCACAAAGCTGACATGTTGGTGTGCTGTAGGAACATATATATGTGTGCTAGTGAGCGACATCTGCTACATAAGGTGTAGCACACATGGCTGTCCACATGAACGGATGTCATTGTCAACACAACCACGCTCTCTAAGGGACTCAGACACATTGCCACACTTTGCCAGGCCCACAAATACACTTCCTAACTACTTAGTTTGCCACACTGCAGTAATGCACAGGTACTACATGCACTAAAGGGGATATCCGGAAGTTCTATGGGCTAGGGCATGTGAACATGTCTGACATTAGTCGGTATGCCCATGGGAGTTATACTGGGTGTGACTGTGGCTGGGAGCATCATAGCCCACACGCAGACACAAGGTGCCAGTACTGACATGCATGTGTGCATTGCTTCATGGGTGTGTAGTGGTTGGCTGTGCAAGATGGCTGTACAAGGCTGGGTGAGGGGTAATCCTTGGCATCATGCCACCCGACAATGGTGTGCAGTGTGGTACAGGGGTGTAGTGTCTGCAATGTCCCACACAGATGGGTATTGTATGAACTGTCCTGTCATCCTGGTTACCATTGTGTATGGCCATTGCTTTGCAATGCATGCCATGTCTGTGTTTGATAGTCCTTGACATGGACATTGTCTAGGATGTGCACGTCCCACAATAATGTACAGTGACATGTACAAGTATACCTGGTTTGGCTGGCACATGTTGTGTACACAGATTGTTATCCTCAGATATGCCAATACTGACCTGGTGTGGCAGGACCTGCTTATAGACAGCAGGTTGACCCTTCACCTGCATTGATAGCATGATACAGGTATTCCCTGATGTCAGTGGCATCTGTCCATACAGGGCACATGTGTAAGGCATTGTATGGCCTCTGTGGATCACATTTGATGGCACCACATATGTTGCAGGCATCCAGTGGGGAACATAGTGAAGGCACATTGTCTGCAATTAAGTGCCTATTGTGCTGTTGGACAGGGTGCCATGCCCTCTGCAGCCCACTGCAATTACACCATGCCTACTATCTGTCATCAATGTGCAAGGTACTAGAAACATACTGGGATATTCTAGGCAAGTGTGTTTGTGTATGACACATGGGTTCAGAACGTATTCTGGGTAATAGTAGGGCTGCATACTTTGTTCACCAGGCCTTTTGCCAGATGTAGGGGTAAGGCTTACCAGCACAGTCCCTTAGCTGATTGACATCTGTACTTCTCGTGAGGTGGACATTGTATCATATAATATGGACACCATATAGGAAAACTACAAAATTCGCTCCCCAACATGTCCAGCGGTTGAACACTCACAGCCACCTACACACAGGTTCTGAATGTCAAACACACACACCTGCCGTGTCTTGGAATAGAACCCCTACTTAAGTAGCTTATCACACTACAGCATTACACAGTTACAGCATGTGCTATGGAGATTACAGAGTTACAGCACTCCCAGAGGTGTATTACTAGGTGGGTGACATCAGCAGGATTGCCAAAGGAGGTTATGTGAATTGTAAAGAGTGTGCATACTCTAAAAAGTATTATTCTTTTCTCAGGCAGCCAGTCACACACACACACAGTTGGCCTGTCTTAGAACAGAACTCCTACCTACCTAGTTTATCACACTACAGCATTACATAGTTACAGCACGCACTACGGAGATTACTAGGTTACAGAAGTCCCAGAGATGTATTTCTAGGTGGGTGACATCAGCAGGATTGCCAAAGGTGGTTATATAAATTGCAAAGAGTGTGCATACTCTAAAGCATTGTTATTTTCTCAGGCAGACAGACGCATACACAGTTGGCCTGTCTTGGAATAGAACCCCTACCTAACCAGTTTATTACACTACAGCAATATGCAGTTATAGCATGTGCTACAGAGAATACTGGATTGCAGTACTCCCAGAGGTATATTTCTAGCTGGGTGACATCAGCAGGATTGCCAAAGGTGAGTATGTGAATTGTAAAGAGTGTGCATACTCTATAAAGCATTGCTTCTTTCTCAGGCAGACAGACACATACACTTGGCCTGTCTGGGATTAGAACATCTAACAAACTAGTTTATCACACTACAGCATTATGCACTTACAGCACGCGCCATGGAGATTACTGGGCTAGAGCAGTCCCAGAAGTTTATTTGTAGGTGGGTGACATCAGGAGGATTGCCAAAGAAGGGCATTTTTGTTATGGAAGTTGTTT
>NC_056746.1:887753180-887789380 GCF_019279795.1 Protopterus annectens | reverse complement strand
TGCACTACCTTACATACAGTATGTGCAAGCGGTTGTTAGGTTGGCAATGAGAGGTTAGGCTACACAAACCTGGTAGTTCAACCAGCGTGTCTCTACTCTCAATATCCAGTCTATGTCGGTGTGCACATAGCCATTTGGCCCAGCCCTGTAACTAGGGTCACTACACATTTGCATAACATGTACACATGCACAGCTGTTATTGCTTGCAAATGATACTAGAGAGGTCCAGCCTTGTAACAAGGGTCACTACACATTTGCATAACATGTACACATGCACAGCTGTTATCGCTTGCAAACGATAGTAGAGAGGTGGATATTACATGTGTTATGTGCATGGATAGTTACCTAGCTCTTCCAATTATCTTTGCTATCATGCTGCTAAACTGTCAGATGAATACAAATGATATGTATCCTGTTATTGAGTATTGTAATTGCCAATAGACATAACTACTGTTTGCATAATATAACAGAACTGCTATGTAGAATGGAATACAGATCTGCCTAAAATACTGTACATTACACAGTTATTGGCACAATATCCCACAATGCACACCATATTTGCACGGTAAGCCCACCTTTGACATGTTCATCTTACTTATACACCCATACATATGTCCACTGTTACAATATACTATCCCCTGTTATAGCACATACTTGAACCAATCCTGACACTGACAGTGGCTGGAAGCGAATTGGTGAGTTCCAAGCCCATATCATCCCTTGTGGTGTATGCAGAGTTTGCATTGTGACCTACAGCAGTGCACTCATAGAATACAGCAAGCATTAGGATTGCTCAACAATACATCACTACAAGATGGCTATTTCCACTATATGCATTGATTACACTGTAATTCTTACAGAACAAGTACTACATACACAGACATACTACACGTTATACATACCTTCTTAGTAATTGGAGGTGTTATTGACTAGTATAATACTAATTTTTGGTTCGTCTTTCAGTGTTTTGTACTGTTCTACAGGTAGATACAGATGGTTTGAATGTGTGATAAGGAAACCTTTTATAGTTACAGATCAGTAACATGTGCTATCCCGATAACCAATTGGTGTTCCTAAGTAGCTAATTACATGCACATCAGCTGCGCTGCTACTGCCTTAACCAATACCATGGCAACAGTGGAGTATAACTGAGTACTCCACTTGGGCGTTGTCCCTTTGCCTTACTTGTGAGGAAGACAGCGTGGAAGTGTTGTTTGGAATCTATTGCAACAGCTGTATGGAGACGAACAGTAATATATTGTGTGTAATGCCTAGAGGATCTGGTCTAAATGTGAGTACTGCTGTTATATTTCTGAACATTGCTACTTGTGCAGGGTTTGTCTGTACCTAATACTTCTGCATATGTTTCAATCTGGCCAACTTGTTTGACCAGCTCAAGGCTGCATAGCTATGCATATAATGTTAGGGGGTTTACAGTATGCTTACCAGACATATTTAGTTTGGTGTTACTGTGTATCATACTGTGCTGATAATCAGTACTCGGTAACACTTCCTGATGTGCGAACCTTTCATCCCTCTGAAACTGGATTAGTTCATACAAACCCTGTTACATCAGCAGCTGTTCAATTGTATAACAGCAACTATTTCACATAGGGCCATGTTAGTGTGTCTGTGTCCAGGTATGTTAAGCTTTCAGAAAATGTAGTACAGTAGTTGAATAATTGGTTATGGTATGACAGTATGTATTGATGTAATTATTTTGGTTGTGGGGTAGATGTTGGTGGGTGTACATAGCACATGCAGGTGTATAGGAACCCCTTTTATACAATGTCTATATGTGTGTGGGTGTTCTTTCCCTATGTGAACACCTATCCCTTAGTGGACTAATACTATGGTAATTGTAGACTGATTCATTATGGCACTGTTAAATGCTCACTGTATAGCATGCAGGTACTGTTAGTCCTTGAATCCTTTTGGCAATACATAGGAATGTAATAAAGTTTTGCAAAATGAAAGCTGTCTGTATTTCTGTCATGGATATTTGCAGTCATTGCAGTTGTGTTGGTGACTGTGTCCATAGAACATATTTGTAATTGTGTATTGGCATATACTCTTCATATGTTATGTTTATATTGTTTGGGGGGGGGCAGAATGTGTGATTGCTATGGTCCATGTTATACTCAGATATGAACACTTCGGATGCTGTCTATACACATGTATGTATGTATATATATATATATATATATATATATATATATATATATATATATATATATATATATATATATATATATATATATATATATATATCTATATATACATATATATATATATATATATATATATATATATATATATATATGTATATATAGATATATATATATATATATATATATATATATATATATATATATATATATATATATATATATATATATATATATATATATATATATATATACATATATATGTGTGTGTGTGTGTGTGTGTATATAGATATATATTATTGCATATGCTTATCTGTACCTCCATAGATGTGTAGATGTTCTTAGCCTATCTATATAGCTACATATATATGTAGACCTGTATATATCAACATGTATCTAAGTATCTCTCTCTCTCTCTCTCTCTCTCTCTCTCTCTCTCTCTATATATATATATATATATATATATATATATATATATATATATATATAAGCATACACCTTTCATTGGGTACATGGCGGGTTGTCCTAACACATTCCTCCCTTTTGTGTTTTAACCTGTCTGCATACACAACTGGGATAGGTACATCCCCGATAGCTTAGTGTTATGTTACTCTGGGGATGGAGTACATGGTTGCGGGTTCTAATCCTGAAAACTGTTATTATTTTACCTCTCAGAGTAGGCACTGGTAGGGAAAGTGTGAATATTGCACATTTATGCAGTTGTAAGCAGGTTTGTCCATGGTCTGCGCAAAATTAAGCAAAGGTTAAAACTGTGAACTGCTTCTCCATTTACCATGTTTTAGTGCCACTTACCGTCACACAAACCCATGGAAACCCACTTACAACTGCTTAAGAGTGCTAGGTGTTGCAATGTGACATGACAGGGTGTATTATGAATGAGAAAGGTTCTTGTTTTGTGTCCTTTTTATATTGTCCCCATACTCCATGTATACCCCTCCAGTTCACTTATTGAACATCCGACCCAGGCCCTCCTTGATGCATAATTTCATTACCCATCATTCCTCCCCCACCCAAATCTTCACATACACAACAACCATCCCTTCAATGTTGAATTAGGTTAGTATTAATAGTTATAATACCAGAGCTGCATTTGTTTTGTGTCACGAAGTGTGTTTATAGATGTTTATATATATGGCTATTGATGTAACTGTATAATATATATATATATATATATATATATATATATATAAACAATTAAAACTTTGTAACTAATAAAATTACGAATGGAGAAAAAACACAGCTGAGGCCGAACTGTTGTCTAGCGCTTTCATTCCTTTATTGTTGCTAGGAACTTCATCAGAACTCTGGATATATATATATATATATATATATATATATATATATATATATATATATATATATATATATATATATATATAGGTTCATAGGTTCATAGGTTCATACTAGGCTATCTGCCCGAGGGCATTTACAAGCCTAGCCCATAGTTTTGTGGCTTAAGCCACCCCTTTAGTATGGGGAACTATACCCATTATTTTGCTGTGCCTCTGTTGAGCAGTGACACTGAGGTAATCCCTGGGGTATATCTGCGATCTCCCATCCATTGGTCAAGATTTCTCTTGAACAAGGCCAGCGAGGTGCTCTGCCTCACATATACCGGGATTTTATTCCACAGCATAGGGAGTCTTTGGGTGATGAATCTATCCCTCCAGCACGTCCTATTAATAGCCGTGTCGAGGTTTAAGTCTCCCGCCCTTGTGGCTCTGACGGATCTAGATTTTTTGAGGTGAAGCATATTCATCAAATCTGGGTTTGACATGGCCTTGTATGTTATATATGTGTGTGTGTGTGTGTGTGTGTGTGTGTGTGTGTGTGTGTGCAGACATCACTGATATATATATATATATATATATATATATATATATATATATATATATATATATATATATTTTTTTTTTTTTTGTATTAATTTGTAACAGTAATACATATGTAGACTGGAATGTGTTGGTTCACAAACTACAGTACATTACAATGTACTGTACAAATGTACACAAAGTGACTGTCCCATTTATGATCATTACAGTGGAATGCATATGGTATAAGGTGTAGGCTCAAGACCGTGAAACATGTGTACATCTCAGATGGCTTAGTGGTAAGTCCCATGACTAAAGTGTGCATCGCCGAGGGTTCAACACCTGCGATGCTTTACAAATGTTTTTTTACTCCAGAATAAGGCTCATTTAAGCAGTTGTAAGCATGTTTAAAAGTGTTTGTGTGACATTATAGCAGCAGTTAAACACGTTAAACAAACTTTGTAACGTATAACCTGTGCACGCAAACACGGACACATCCACTAACTACTCAGGATATATACGTGTCAATGAAGTAACATCTCACTATGTGCTGACATAACATTACATTCTCTGTTGACTGTACTCTCCAGCACACATGGGTTTATATGGATGTTTCGAATGTTTATTATACAGACTATTACTACCTATATATGCAAGCTGTGGTTAAGGTATACTTTTGAACATGATAAACATCCCTGCTTTTATTGGGATTGGGACCTGGAATGCACAGATACTATGCAGATGCTGTAACCATTACACTGTTGACATTAATGTTACTTCCACCTATTTCCTATTTAGATGATTTCTATGTGTAAGCTAGGCTAAGCAAGGGGTGGAGGCCCCCAAACCCACTGAGCTTCACTTACTCTTGAAATAACAACATATAACAAATGTACTGTGAGACAATACATTACATTCCTATCTACATTAGGCATAGCCCCACACTGACACACTTCAAGGGAAACCTTGTTGTGTGAATGGGTAACAGAATATACACCCCTGGGATCATGTGTCCCAGAACCATACAGCCAGAGGGTGGGGGACCCTGTCCAGTTTGATAGCTGCGAGACCTGTTGGGGAAATGGAATGGTGTTGAACTGTCACATTAACATGCCCTCTTTAGATCACTAAGTGCCCCTATCACCTTCCACAAGCCCAGTCTTCAACAGCTTCCAGCAACTCTGCCTGGTATTGCTTCATTGGCTATGCTTGACAGAGGCTCAGTTACTTCATCAATGGTTCGGAGAAAGCCAACACACTGTAGCTATGCTTCTAATTGCCCTTGGGCAGATAGGTAGTAGGCTATCTGTGAACCTCTAAAGTGCAGGCCATCACAGACATAATATGTGAATAAACAGACCTTCAGATCACAATATACAGTGAGAAATCAACATGTAGTCAGGAAACAGTTAAGTACAGCAAGAACATACAGAACACTGATACTTAGTCACTCCAAAAGCCTATCTTGGAAGCTAGAAGACTTGTATAAATTTAAGTATTTCTATTGCTTACCAGTAAGTTACCTACAGGAGAGATGAAAAACAAGCACAGATGGGGAACATGCATGCAACAATACCATACCAGCCTATGTGTCAGCCTTAAGCTTTGGAATACTGGCCAAGGCTGTTAGTGCCCCCATGGTGCCTTATTTAGGAGAGTCTAGAAGGTGAATACCAGCTCCGTAAACAGCACAATAGCAGAATCAATAAGCGTTATGCTACTCAACACCAGGGGTTGTAATCACAATATGCGTGCACTCACAGCACTCCTCAGGATGGACAACATCAACATCTGTGCAGTAACTGAGATCTGTCTTAAGGCTCCTGAGGGTACACCAGCACTACCAGACCACAACCCATACCACACATTTCAGCCACAGAACATGGACTGACACAGACATGGAGGGGGTGTATCCATATTTATCAGGGATACCTACACCTCCAGGTTAGTGGGGCAGCATGATACCTCTGAGATCATCCATATGCAGCTAACATCAGCCACAACTGCAATGTAAACTGTGGTCTGCTACGGATCACCCTCCATGACCCAGGACCACCACTCCACCTACCTGGAAAAAGTGGAGAACATGAAGTCCTAACACACACTCTGGCATTGATCGATGTCAACTACCATACCATTAACTGGGGAAGCCTACTCCAGTACTCACTTCCAGGCCCAGTGCTTCCTGGAATTTATCACCTCATATGCCCTGTATCAGGTGGTAACCTTCCTAATGAGGGGTGGAAACATACTAGAAGTGGTCATCACCAACATGGGCAACAGGTGCACCACAGCGGAGGTTAACCAGTCACTGGTTAGATCTGACCATGAACTATTCACTATTTCCACACCCAAGCATCTCCCCCACTCATAGATACCACAGTGTATACCTTCCCTACAGCTAAATTTACACTACTAGTGACAGGGGTGGGGGGTTTCACAGCCCCCATGCTAAGGGGAAACACCGCTCAAGATACAGACAGATTTCCAAATGCAGTCTATAAGCACCTACATAGATGTATGGATGGTGTCATCACTGGTAAACCAGACCTCACTCCTCCTAGACAAGGACACCAGTCTGTTGGACCTGTGCAATAAACAGGCTATACTACAGAAGTAGGACAGAGTTCCAGACAAACAGCAAATCCCACAAAGGGCAGACATCCGTGACCACTATTAGTATGATATGTAGGTCCCTCATGACATCATCCAAAGTTAACATCAGCAGGAGAATATGCAAGGATTCGAAAGATAACCACAAAGCCTTCTTTGGCTATGTCAAGGATCTAAGTGGTGACACACAGATTTGCACTGTGCCAGTGAAATATAGCACAAAATATGCTGACCCTACTGATATTGCCAACATCCTTGCAAATACATTCAGTGCATACTTCACCCCCTAAAGAGCCCACAACACTACCCAAAAGATACAGTATCCCACACATCAGAGACACACAGGTGGAAATGGCCCTCTCTAACAGCAGAACACAGCATCAATGGAGGCAGATGTTGTCCCAGACTGCATCTTGCAAACTGTACAAGACAACCTGACCCCCCCCCCACCTAATTAAGCTTTCCAACCTCAACCTCTCCACAGGCTACATGCCCATACAATGGTGCGTGGCAACGGTTATTCCACTCCATCAAGGTGGAATCACAACTGACCATGGTAACTACCACCCCATAAGCCTGACTAGCCTGGTCTGCAAGGGTATGGATTGCATCCTCATGGCACTCATTAACAAAGACATTGGTAACCTCCGAACATGTGACCCAACCCAGGTCAGCTTGGTTGAGTGCAGTTCATGCCTACTGAACCTGTTTGACGTCTTACATACAGTCACCAAGATGTTAGATGACGGGGGAAGTGGTTCACACATACTACCTGGACCTCGTCAAGGCTTTTGACACCATGCCCCACTCAGGTATTATTGATAAACACACCAGCCTGTACATAAACCCATACATCACAGGTTGGGTTGCCAACGGGCTTACACACAGAACCCACATGGTACGACTAGCGGTCTCCAGGTCCAACTCTTGACCAGTCATGACTGGTGTCCCACAGGACTCAGTCCTGGGAGCCCTACTGTTTGGCATATACTTCTCAGAGGTACAGGCAAACACAGGTGGATTATGGCAGACCATGTTTGGCAATGACTGCGAACTGGGAGCCATAATTGATAGTCCAGCTGACACAGATATCCCTCAAGGGGCCACACAGAGATCGTCACAGGGTGTCAACATTACAGCTTCCATCCAAGTGCCACTAACTGCATGGTCATTCCATTGTGGAATATTAAGCACCCACAAATTAACACATAAGTGGCAGCCACTTTAATACAGATGAGGTAATGGGGTATCTGGGGACTAAGGTAGATAGTGATCTCCCCATTAACAATCATATCTCCACAGTAGTTAGGACATCCTTCTATGTAGGCCATCTGATTACTAAAGGATTCCCATCTAGACATACTGGGTTATAGTGCTCCTTTACTCATCACTCATCAGTCCCATCATAGGGTATAATAACCCATTTGGGATGTACCTCAAAAGACACTTCCAACAGCTGGGAGGTCCACGAATGTACCTCGCCAAGGGGAATACTGGCCTCCAACATATGGCCTATGCAGCCAGACTGAATAAACTCCTGCTTTACTCAGTGGCATCTCATTTACCCAGAGATGATCTCTGCTGGCCAACACAGCCATGTCGAACTCAGGCTTAATGGATATGCTCCACCTATGGGAATCCATGTCACAGTGAGCTACACACTGTAGTGAGCTGAACCTTGCCACAACAATAACTAGAAGATGCTGGAGGGACAGATTCCTGTCACAGACACCCCCCATACTTTGGAACAACATCCTTAACTACATTATACAGACCCCACTAGCACTCTGCAAGAGAAACCTTGAAGAGTGTATGGGGAACAGTAGATGCACCCCTGGGATCCTGCCATTTGCTCTGCTCCACAGAGGGACAGTTAATGAATCAACGGGGTGGCAAAAGCTGACACATTTTGGCTGGGCTTATGAATGGCCTCTGGCAGTTGGCCAAGTACCTACCTATGAATATATACATACAGTATCAGCACATGCTGATATCTTAATTTACTGTTCAGGTGTTGACTTACCTTGTACCACTGGCTGTTGTGTGTGCAATAGTTGAGGGCTGCCTATGTTGGATGCACACAGTAGACTGCCTATACATGACATTTTACAGGTAGTCTTGTGTGTGTGCCATCCATTTTTACTGTGTGTGCAGGTGGAGAAAGGTGTCAGTCCCTAGGTGCCTACACTGTCACTGTGTGTGCTATACGTTCCCTCTTTGCCAAGGCATGGGCATACTGAACATGCCTCCATCTGCCTACTGGGGCTGGCTCAGGGTGTTCATGGTCTGAGTACCTCTGTGCCTGTGGGGCCCTTGGCAATGGTGTTGGGCTGTGAGAGCCTTCACCATTCTGTCCCTGCTGCAGCTGTTTCAGCAGGACCATATTATGTAGCATGGCACATACTATGAAGATGTGGGCATATGTGCCTGGAGAGTACTGCAAGGCTCCATCAGATATGTCCAAGCAATGGAACCATGATTTCAGCATCCCAAACACACACTCTATGATGATTATGGTTTGTGTGTGTGCCTCATTATGGCGTTCCTGTATGGATGTGTGTGCATTTCTGATGGGAGTCATCATCCATGGTTCCAGTACATAGCCAGCATCCCCCACCATGTGGCCATTTGGGATGTCCCCCCTGGCAAATAACGGATACAGCTGTGAGGCATGCCAGATGTGGGAGTCATGATAGCTTCCAGGGCTGCCAGCACACACATCCATGATAATGCCCTGGGCATTACACATGACCTGGCAGTTGATGGAGGGGGTATCCCTTATGGTTTATGTAGCACCTACCCTGCTCACTGGGTGGTGACTTGATGTGTATCTGCGTGCAGTCTATTGCACCCAGTACCTCCGGGTATTCTGCCATGTGGTGGAAGAGACGCATATTGCTGGCCAACTCCTCCTGTGTTCGACGGAAGTATATGTGCTCATTGGCATGTGGTAACATGGCATCCAGGAACTGGTGTAGTACCCTGGATGCTGATGCCTGTGAGATGCCCATGATATCCCCAGTTGGTCTTTGAAAGGTACCTGTAGCTAGTATTCTCAGGCTTACACATACCTTCGTATCCACTGGGATGGGTTCCCCTCTGTTTGTTCTGGCTCTGAGGCTTGGCCAGCACAGCTCCACAAGTTGCTGTAGGATGTCACTGTCCACCTTGTAATGCTCTACTATCTCCAGATCATGTAGCCCCTGGTAGGTTACCCTGGGTCTGAACACTCTCCTCCTCCTCTGGTGCCTGGGGTTGTCATGTGCATCATCCTCCACACCACCTTCAGTCTCCAACACATGCTGTTGAATCAAAGCTATGGCAGCCCCTAACATGTACATACTAAAAGTTCACCGTCTGTATACACCACTGGTGCAGAGTGTATGGGAATACACAAATGTGTGTGAGGTGCTTTCACACTTTATACTATTGTGCTATAGATGCTGCTGATGTCAGTGGATGTGTATGAACTATTCCAGCTGCAGCGTGTCTTAATTATGGGTTTTGCAATGAGTACTGCAAGTGTGGGGCCTTTACTGTGGAGATCTGCTTGCCTGCCTTGATTAATCTGTTGCCCTTTAATTCACTTTTAAACCTGGATCCCCTCCCATTATCAGGCATGCATCCACCTGCCGTCTTTCTTGTTTTGTACTTTCCCTACCCAGTCATGGCAAAATGTGCCTTGTAGCTGATATACTGCAAATCGGCTTTGTTCTGCTTTGACACTTTACTGTTTTCTTTGCAGTACAGCCCCTCCCCTTTCCTGTTCTACAGGTAGCTGCTTGCAGCCTTGGTAGCTGTTGTCAATGGCTCACTGTAGGCTCCTAGGTGTTAATTAGTCATTTGTACTCCAATTTCACTCCTGCAGCATTTCCATATTTCTTTCCTATACCCTTCCTGTTTCAGCTGCAGTGCACACCGTGCAAACCCGTTTACCAGGTTTACACACGTTTTCATCTCCGTTCACATGCATACTCGGTTACCTTGTGTACTCTCAGCTAAGCATAGCTATGGCCAGTTCAACACACCCCTATCCTGCAGCTTTGCCTAGCTAGGGGCAAACCGGTTTAGCAATGCTCCAATGTGTTTACAGCAATGGTGACACACCCCTCTCTTGATGTCATATTTATCTCAAGGGCACACGTCGGTGTTATAAAGCTACTCTGTGAGTTGCATCCTTACACCAGTGGGGAATCTGCAATTCACTATTACTCCTCTCATTTACATGGCATTGCCTACTAATTTCTAGCTACTGCGCATAACACTGTCACAGCTCTTTAGCAATCCTTGCGCCAAAGTATGGTGTAGCATGCCTGCCAATGACTATTATGGGGAAATTGTGATATATGTTTCATTGCAGTTTTATTCTATATTTTTATATTTTCCTTGCGATCCCCTTTGCGCACCGCTGCCCTGTGCTTCCACATCGCGATAGTGCAACTATATGTATTAAATGTTAATTTTATATTTTGTACATGTTTTTTTATGCCAAGGACTATATATTTAGCCATTGGCATATATTAACAATATAATACATGTGTTTGGTTGGCTGTCCTGGCTCCGATTTTATGTTTGCAAAAATATAAACCGTTTTCTACTGTTCACATTTCTGCATGATTACACTATGCCTGCACCACTTCCTGGATAGCTACATACCTTCATTTGCATGCTACACTGCTGCACATGGGGTAATTAGCATACAGGGCCCGGGAGTTGTGCGGGCATAGCGTACGCTGGTAGTGTACATGGAAACAGCTTGTACCTGAATCACTCGGCGGCCATATTTGGTGTTAGAATGCCGATGCTACGCCTGCACCTGGCGCAAGCTTCATGAATCCCGGGGTAAGTTTTTCTGATGTTTGTTATGTGGAAACTAGCTGGAAGTTTAACTTTCTTATTCATGTATTGATTAATGTATTTACTTGTTTGTTTTATTTGTTTGACTTACTTATATACTTATTTGTTTATTTATTTATATATTCCATTTATTTACTGGGATAGTCTGACAGAGTAAAATACCATTTTCATGAAAGGCTTGAACATAAAAGCTCCAGAGGTGCAATCAATTTGCAATCAAGTTGCAATTATTTATTTATTTTATTTAACATTTGTTGACCGGGAAAGTCCGACTAGGTTCCACAGATCCTGTTTTCAGCGGAGGCCCGGGGAGAAATGCTCCAGAAGCATGTCTTTAGAATGTGGGAGGAAACCAGAGTACCTGGAGGAAACCCATGCGAACGCAGGGAGAACATGCAAACTCCGCACAGAAGGCACCCCAGCCGAAAATCGAACCAGAGAATCTCTTGCTGTGAGGCGACAGCATTAACCGCTGCACCACTGCGCCGCCCAAATTATAATATGAGTGACAGTAAAGATCATTATAACAAGTATTTGCAGCAATGCCAACATACAAATTTTACATAAATCATAAAATGAAAAATGGTAGAGCACAGAATTCCAGGTAGGGAAAGGAAAGGGGAAAACAAAGATAAAGATGGAGGGAGAGTGACAAAGGAATAGATGGAAAGGTGTAATTAGGAAGTTATTATATGGAAGACATAACAAAAGGGTTGGAAGGGAGAAAGTAAGAGGAGCAGGAAGTGGGAAAACAATATTAGAGAATGAAAGGAAAAGATGTTTAGACATGTATAAGAAAATGTAAGCGTAAACAAGATGGGAAGATATGAGATAAAGTAAGGGGAGTTATGTACTAGGACAAATTGAGTTTAATAATAAAAAAATATTCAGTTGTGAAGAAATTTGGTATTACTGGATTAATTTCTAATATCTGAAGGTATAATGTTTCATAAACTGGGTACTTGTACAGAAAAGAGAGAATCTCTGTAGTGATTGTTTCATTTGATTATACCTACCAGGTTTTACTGTTGTCATCTAAGGGATCTGGAAGGGTTGCATTTAGCAATGATAGTGGAAAGTGTTGGAAGCTTAAGTAAATTCTAGAATAAATTATGCTCAATTTTAATTAAACATTTATCTGAGAAGACAATGAACATGCCCTCATTCTGTTTTACGAAGTAGTGTTTGGTGGCATCAAGAATACTGTCTGTCATTTTCCATTGACCAGGCATTGCCATCTGCACATTACTGCCCTCTACTCTTCAGCTATTCACTACTGTCCATCCACACACTACTATCTTTAGCAGCAACACATCCCACTGCAGCACATCTGTGCACTACTGCCTTTAATAAAAGTACAACCCACTGCAACAGATCTGTGCACTACTGCCTTTAATAACAGAACAACCCATTGCAGTACATCTATTTATTGCTGTGTTTAATAACAGAATAACTCACCGCTGCACATCTCTTTATTGCTGTGTTTAATAACAGAACAACCCACTGCAGCACATCTGTGCACTACTGCCTTTAATAACAGAACAACCCAATGCAGTACATATGTTTATTGCTGCATTTAATATCAAAACAACCCACTGCAGGACACACATGCACTACTACCTTTAATAACAGTACAACCCACTGAAGCACATCTGTGCACTACTGCCTTTAATAATAGAACAATCCACTGCAACACATCTGTGCACTACTGCCTTTAATAACAGAACAACGCAGTGCAGCACATGTTCATTTCTGCCTTGAATAACAGTACAACCTACTGCAACACATCTGTGCACTACTGCCTTTAATAATAGAACAATCCACTGCAACACATCTGTGCACTACTGCCTTTAATAACAATAAAGACAGTTTTTATCTCTCAGTTTGTCTCATCTGTCCCTTCTGTTTTTAGTAACAGATACAACAAATGATTCCACTCTTCTTTCAAATGCTGTCTGTGGTAGCAGTAATCCTAAATGTATCTGCCATCTTTATAAATAGAAAAGACAAAGTCTTACTCATTTCATTCTAAAACTGACTTCAGAACCAGCTCTGTTCCAGCTTACCATCTGTGACAGCAAACTCAGTCTCCTTTCTCTGCTTCTTTCTGAAATTGACATTTGAAATCAGAATTCCTCCTGTTCTGCCATACCATCTTTGATGGCAGCAAAGAAAATGTCATTTTCTCACTGATCTTCTTTCTTTTCCTAACAGGGTTTCTTCTAGTTCTGCTGTTCAGTCTTTGATGACAACAAGAGAAAACTTTCCTGTGTTACATTTCTGTCCCCAAATATTCTTGTCCATCATAGGTGGCGGCAAAGTTATTTTCCTCATTGTCTTTTCTATATTGTCTTTGGTGGCAGCAAAGCCAGTATCTTCCCTTTCCCCTGATCCCACTCATTTTTCCATTGTATAAAGGCAAGCTCCTCTTTTTCTCCTTGCATACATACATACAAATATTTCAAGCATCGGCATTTTTGCCCTTCTAGCTTGCCAATATACCAAAACACTTGCTCCCATTTTAAGTGCCCAGGCTGTTCTTAAAAATATCTAAACTAGTACTTGCTTTAATGTAATTCGGTAGGCTGTTCCATCCATCAGCTGCTCTCTCAGAGAACCAATTAGTACACTTTTCATCCCTATAGAATCTTCTACGTAGGTTGTCTGATGATTCTCTAGTACTTTTTGTTAACCCCAAACATTCCCAGAGGTACTTGTCTCTAAATGCCCTATATACTTAAATAAAATCTCCTCTTAGATATCTGTAAGATACACTGTACAAGTTCAGATATTTTAATCTTCATAATAACTTAAATTTTCACATCCATGGATGTCTTTGGTATATTTCCGTTGTATTCTTTCCAGTTCACTCATGCTTGTTTTATTATAGAGTTTCAATATTGTTATTCCATACTCAAGTTTGGGTCTAATGTAACTAACAAACAATGGCTTCATTATTTTTGATTTCCTAGACTTTATAAATCTTTTATACAACCTATAGTTCTATAACTATCATTAACCAATTGGTTGACATGATTAGAAAAACTCATAGCTGAATCTACCCATATACCCAGGTCCTTAAATGAGTCTACAGTTTCAATCACTGTGTGCTGTATTAAATATTCACCTTTCAGTTTATGTTACCCAAATCTCATATGCTTAGTTTTTGATGTATTTATCAGCATATTATTCTCCAGTGCCCAAATGGTCAGTTTAGTCAAGTTATTTTAGAGACATGCCTTATCTGTAACACATCTAATCAGTTTACCCAATTTCAGGTAATCTGCATAAAGACTGTAAAACACCTCCGAGGAAAAAGTTAGGTCTGAAAGTTACAATCTAAACAAGTAAAGGCCTAGGACAGAGCCCTGTGGACACCCCGACTGTAACCAAGGATTTCACCTGTCCAGTTGCTGTATGATACTTGCCATGTCCTGTTTGTAAGCCATGCACCTATCCATCTTATTAAGAGTACATCAATGCCTAGCTGTACTAATTTATTGATCAGTGTTTTGTGTATGACTCTGTCAAATACTGAAGTTAAATCTATATAAATTACATCACAGCACACTTTTTCATTCATAGCTGTTACTATATTGTTATAGAAAATCATGTTACAGGTGGTAATAGATCTGTTTTTAACATATGCAAGCTAATATATGGTTTCAAGTCCCAACCTATCCAGTTCTTACAATAAGTTATCCAGTATTACCTTCTCCATTATTTATCCACGACATGAATGTAGACTTAAGGGTCTGTATGACTCTGGGTTAGTCCTACTCCCCTTTCCTTAAAGACAGGCTTAATAAGTGCATGTCTCCAATCTTGAGGGATCTCCCCATATTTATATGACCTAGTGAATAATAGATATAAGGGTGCTGTAAGTTCTTGCTGAACAGGATGCTAGGCATTAAACACATCAAAAGACCCCAGCTATTTTCTGTCTCATATTGCCTACTTAGAGGCGATCTCTGCTTGACTTACAAAGCCATGTCTGACCCAGCTCTGTTACAAATGCTACATCTAAATAAATCCCAATCCCCCCACACCACATGCTCCAGTAACCTTACCCTCATTACTACAATAAACAGAATATGCTGGAGGGACAGGTACCTCACCCAGAGACTGCCCATGCTCTGGAATAGACTTCCCATGTATGTCAAGCAGAGCACCTCACTGTCCCTCTTCAAGAGAAATCTTGATGAGTGGATGGGTAATAGAAAGTTCACCCCGGGGTCACTCCAGTGGCTCTACTTGATAGAGGCACTGAGAACTAATGTTGGGTGGCACAATGCCAGGGTACTTCTATGGGCTAGGCTTGTAAAGGCTCCGGGGCCATTAGCCTAGTAAACACCTATGAACCTACGGACCTATGAAGTGTTCTCAAGTCATTGTTATTAATTCCATCTCCTCCCTGTGCTTTGTTTGGATCCAGTTTGCACAATTCTTTTTCAATATAATCTAATTTGATTCCAGTATCTGGAGTTGCCTGGATGCTACTCAGACAACTTATCACCCCTTTTGTGGAGCCAAACTGTTTTGCATAAGATTTTGTAAATATATTTATAATCTGTTGTGTCTGAGAATAAATTTTAGAATCTGCACACAACATATCAATTTGTGTGACTTTACTCCTTCCATATCTTATGTATCTATAAAAAGGTTTCCTATTATGCTCAATATATTTATATACATTTTCTTCAAATGTTTCTTGGTCTTGTCTCACACTATGCTTAATCTGTTTGTCCAGCTTATTTCAGTTTTCAAAGTTGTAGTTCAACCTCTCTTCCATTTCTTATATATTTTTTGTTTCTCACATTAATCAGATATCTTATTTTTATGGAAATATAGCCTGCTGATGTTGTATGCCTAGATTCTGATGTTAAACATTTTTTTTTATTTTTTTGCACAAAAACAATTTCTCTTTCAAAACTTTCCACATTCCATCTGCATTTTTTCTACTGAACATCTCACTCTAGTTAGTTTTACATAGTGACTGTTTTGCTTCCATATAATCTGTAATTAACCTTCTGTGCATTGTCTTAGATTTCAGTTTGGCAGAATTATCTAGAAGTGTGCATGCATGCTGGTATTTTTAGTTTATGTATTTGCTTATTTTGTTTTTGTTTGAAAGTACTGCCATTGTGTTATTGCTGCAGTTTTACTGTGCACTGTTTTAACCTTTGCCTCTGAATGGGAGCATTGTGCTGAATGCATTTAGCATAGCATGCAGGTATTTTGGTTTATGTATTTGCTTAGTTTTTGTTTGTAAGTACTGTCTCTGTGTTATTGCTGCAATTTTATTGTGCACTGTTTTAACCTTTGCCTCTGAATGGGAGCATTGTGCTGAATGCATTTAGCATAGCATGCAGGTATTTTGGTTTATGTATTTGCTTAGTTTTTTGTTTGAAAGTACTGCCATTGTGTTATTGCTGCAGTTTTACTGTGCACTGTTTTAACCTTTGCCTGTGAATGTGAGCATTGTGCTGAATGTATTTACATGCATGTATAGTGCATTAACTGGATTATTGTAACTGTTTTGTAGAACTTCTGGTCAATCATTGGGACACACATGTTCCCTGAACACCCTCCCATACTTGCTAACACTATGATGTAATTTTAATTTATATTGCATTTACTAGGGTAGAGCTCTGTGAACTATTCAGCATTTTCTACTGTGGCTACTGGTATTTAACGAACAGACTGCCTGAATCTTTGTTGTTACCCTGTAGGTTGCGCCTGTACTAAACTACTAATTTCTGTACTATTATCTGGAATGTGTATTCCCCCTCTTTTTTCCCACTGATGAAAGATAACACACAGCTATATACAGCCTAAAGGAAGTGAATGTAGCCCAGGAATGTTATTAGTGCATTGCAAGTGAGAATTAATTTTGTGCTCACTTACCTGTCATGTACCTTACATCATAATAGTATAGGATCTATATTAGAACAAAAGTTTCAAAAGTTTGAATGTTCTAAAATTGACCCCTATTCAACAAAAGCTGAAAATATCGAAGCAACAGAAAACAAAATTTTTCCTAGGGAAAGAATTCGGTTGTCCTTTTTTGTTGCTTCCGGATTTTCAGCGCTGTGGTGGAAAGTTACAGGTCGGGTTCAGGTAAGTGTGCGATTGAGTGCGGGGTAGGTGAGTTAGGGTTAGGGCGCGGGTTAGGTGAGTGTGCGATAGTGACGGACCTTAGGGTTAGGGTTTGGGTTAAGGTAAGTGGATAGTTAGTGGTGTGTGTATAGTTTAGTGTAGGGTTAGGTGTAAGATTTTAGGTGTATGTGTGTGGATTGCTGTTTGTTTGGTGTACTTGTGTTGTGTGTATGTGTTTTGGAACAGCAAATTTTTTCCCTAGGAAAAAATTTGCTGTTCTGTATGTTCGATGTTTTCAGCTTTCGCTGAATAGGGGTCGATATTAGAACATTCGAAGTTTTGAAACTTCGATGTTCTAATATAGACCCAATAGTATAGTATATCCTTACCTCTCACATTCTCCATGCACATGCACCCACAGCTTCCCCCAAGCCAATACTTTGCTCATATTAATTTTTTACCTTTGCCTACCCACAAGACTTTGTTACATTGTTTTTATTTATTTTATATTTTTGACCAGGTTTGTCCGACTGGGCTACAATTGCCCGTTTTCAGCGGAGGTCCGAGGAGAAAAGCTCCAACAGAAAAATAGAAATTTTATATATTAAATACATATAGAATACATTCATCAGTACCACACATTACTGCATTACAGTGTCATACATTACACTGTGGCAAGTGAAATACATATAGGAATGCATTCATCAGAGGGATACATTCATAATTACATATTATATACATAATAGTTCAATAGTTACATAGATGAAATGTTTTACTGGTTATGTTTGTACAGTGATGTAGCAAGAGGAGAAGATAAAGTAGTAAGTTTGCTTATTGAAAGGAAGTAGAAGGTTAAGGGGGAGTGTTTACGGGGGATAACTACATTGGCAGGTCCATTTTTCATGAAGTTATTTTTTTGTAGCAGTTTTGAATTGATTGACATGTTCATGGGATCTTATATCTAGTGGTAGGTTATTCCAGGCCTTGGAAGGGTTAAAGCTATAGACTAGGTGACCCATTTTGGTCCTTGGTTTGTAGATTTTTAGTAGGCCTTGTTCAGAACTGCGGAGTAATCTAGTTGGTAGGTAATGAGAGATTAGAGATGAGATAGTTGGACAGAAAGAGGGTTTGTAGAGAATGGAGTGAATAATCTGAAACTGATTATACTATTCTAGCCAATTTAGTTATTTTAGTGAGAGACAGTGATGGGACTTGTAAGAATTTTGGGCAGCAAATTTGGCAATCCTGTTTTAAGTTGTTTTTAACTTGTTTAGTAGTCCAACGTTGAGGGTGGTGAGAATTTGGGAGCTATAGAGTAAAGTGGGTAGGAAGCAGGCATTCAAAAGGGTTAGTTTTGCTATTTTGCTATTTTGGTAAGATATTTTTTTTTCTGTAGAAGAGACCTAGCTTGAGATGTGTTTTTCGGATACAATTATTGACGTGTAAATCAAAGGTTAGTCTATCATCAATTAACACCTAAGAGTTTTGTATTGGTGTCCACCTGTATTTGAGTATTGTTTTGTGACAATATGGAGAAGGAAGACTTTATGTGGTTAAGGTTTTCAGGGAGAAAGAGTAATAATTTGGTTTTCTTTGGATTAAGGATAAGTTGATTTTTAGATAGCCAGTTTTCTACAGAGTTAAAAGAGGAATGTGTGTGTGATTTTAGTTGAGTTGGTGATTCAGCAATAGTGATGTGTAGAATCATCTGCTTATTGTATCACTGAGGATCCAGGACAGGAAGAGTACAGAAGGTTGGTAAAGATGTTAAAAAGAAGTGGCCCAAGGATGGTGCCTTGTGGAACACCCGTTTTAACAGAAGAAGAGGGGAGAAAGCTAAGAGCCATTTGACTGATTGGAGTCTATCAGAGAGATAGCTGTTAAACCAAGATATGTTGGATGGAGAGAAGTGTAAGTTTGCTAGTTTAAGGAGAAGGAGTTTATGAGAGACTGTATCAAAGGCTTTAGAGAGGTCAATGAAGAGACAGGAAATAAGTTTGTTACTGTCTCTAGCTAGTGATACAGAGTTTAGGAAAGATGGGAGAGCTGTAGTAGTGCTGTGCATGGGACGAAAGCCATGTTGGGTAGGTGTGAGTAGATTTTCTTGCAGAAGGTAGTATAAGACTTGATTGTGTATACATTTTTTCAGAATTTTGGAGAGTGGTGAGAGTATGGCTATGCATCTAAAATTTGTTATATCTATGGAGTTTCATCCTTTGTGTATTGGAAGTGTGTAAAATTGCTTCCAGATGGAAGGGAATGCGGATTCCATGATAGACTGATTTATTAGAATAAAAACTGGGAAAGCAAGAACATCAGCAGCAGCCTGAAGGAATGCAGAGGGAATGTTGTCTACAGATGTGAAGCAAGGTTTTAATTTAGATAGTAGAGTTTTAATATAGTTAGTGGAGACAAGTTTGAGGGAGAAGGTAGTGGTGGGGTTACTACTGATGGAAGACTTTGAGCTATTAGGTCTATTATTGTTGGTGGGATGGTTTGTGCCTTGATTTAGTAATTTGGATACTGAGTCTATAAAGTAGTTGTTGAATATGGAGGCAGTTTTCTCATGTGTTTTGTCAGGATGAGGGTTAGGGGAGACTAGTGCACCTGGGTGTAGTATTTGATTTACAGAGTGCCAGAACTTTTTAGGGTTGGATTTAAAGGTAGAAGATGAATTATTATAGACGTTTTTCTTTTCTTTATTTATGTGACTTTTGGCAAGATTTCTAAGTTCTTTATATTTCTAGAGGTCTGGTTGATGTTTAGTTTTAGTCCAAATTTTCCAGGCTTTGTCTTTTTTTTAGTAGTGCATGAGTGTTTATGGTCAGCCATGGGGATATATGCAGACTGTTCTAAGGAGTGTCAGCGAATTTAAAATACTAAGAAAAGTGGAGTTAAAAAAGTGGACAGCTTCATCCAAGGGGAGTAGTTTTAAGGGATTCCAGTTCACTTTTGATAATAAAGATTTGAGAGTTTCAGGATTAAAGTTTGTTAGTTTTCAGTGTTTGATAAACCTTTAAAGTTTAGCTTGATGGGATGTGTATCTCAGTATTTTTATTGGGCAGTGATCACTTAGGGAATTTGATAGTGTTTCAGGGTTATGGTATTTGGAAGGGTGTGAGACAAGAATCCAGTCAAGAAGTGATGAGGCTGTATGGGAGTTATTGAAATAAGTGGGATCAGAGATGAGTTGAGTAAAGCCATACAGATTAAGGTGCTGTGAGGAGTTTTGAGAGGAGAGAGAGAGCCATTTAATGTTGACATCCCCAAGAATGATAGTTGAATTTGGGATGTGTCAGGAGACATGAGCAAGCATATCTTCCAGTAGGGGGATGTTTTCACCTGGTGGAATGTAAATTGCTACAATGGTGAAAGTGGAATGGCTATTAATATTTAGGATTGGGATGTAAAAGGAGAGTTAGAAATGGTAAGGTGGTTAGAGTGTAGGATAGCAACACCTCCACCTTTCCTTTTTCGGTCGATCTAGATGGTATATGCCATAGCCAGAGGGCAAGATCTCCATATCTTGGTGTTGGGATTTCAACCAGGTTTCAGTCAGAACAAGGATATCTGGAGTATGATGGGAGATCCAAACATGTAGTTCACTTACTTTGTTCAGAATACTCCTAGTGTTTATTGAATAGAAGTAAAGATGTTTGTTTGGGAGATTATTGACTTTGGGGTTAGGAGGGCTAGCAGTGGGGTGTGGTGGACCAGGGTTGGGATGGATGTCTCCAGCTAAGCGGATGGTTTTTGTGGAGGTAGATGAGTTTGAGAATATTAGCAGTAGGGGTGTAGTATTTGGTTTTGTGTTTGGTAGAGGTGAGTTGGGTGTTAGGTAAGTGTATTTTTGGTAAGGGCGTATTTAATGAGAAGATAGATGTAAAAATGGAAAAGGTTTGATGATTATTTTTATGGCTACAGCAATTTGGGTTTGTAGGGGGCAAATGTCTGGGGTGCAAGTGGATGTTAACAGATGTGAGTGTAAGAAGGAAGAGTAGGGGAGCCAATAATAGGATGGATATAGTTAGAAATGCGCAGATTTTACTGTTCAAGGAATACATATTGTAGGGTGTTTTTAGTTAGTAAAATGCATGAGGGTATAGTTTGTTGGTCTATTAGACAGGGTATAATAGTGTATACCAGCTAGTACCAGTAGGGGGGGTGAAGTTAGAATATTTTGTTGTAGCAGCAAGAGGGTTGAGGTATAGACTATTATGGAGTGAAAGATAGGAAGGGGTGGGTGTCTGTTGTGGGAGGTGCAAAGTAGTCAGCTATAAAGGAAATGATACAGGTGTGGGTGGAGAGCTAAGTGAGCCCGAATGAAGCGAGGGTGAACAGAGTGGGGGAGCCAAGCCCAGAGTCAAGCACAGTCCGCAAACAATCAGTAAACTCTAACAGAATAAGGCTATGTACTGTTAATAGCAAGAAAAAGAGGTTTCGTTGTGTAGTACTATCAGGTAAGAAATATCTTAGAGCAGGCTGGGTAAGAAATATCTTAAAACAGGATAAGGGGTCCAGAATTTAATAGACATAAGTTTGTTGAAACTAACGGGCAGCCTATTAAGAAATAGGGGGGGGGTTCCTTGCTGCCAAGCTATTTTACAGCACACCAACTTGCTAGAGAATAAAGTAGATAATGCCTTAAATGAGTATATTGTAAAATGTAAAAACTAAGCTAACATACTTTGCAAATAAAGAGACACTGCAAAGTAAGAGAACAGAGCTGTGTGATGAGTGATTTTCGTTGCAACAGTTTAATGCAGTATGCAGGATTTTTAACAGTATGCTGTCAGTATGGAAAGGAAAAAGACAAACTTGGCTGATAGCTGAGAAGAGAAAAAATAATAATAAAATTTGTTACCATATATGGTGTTTAGCACACTAAAGATAGAAGGAGGTATTTTAGAGAGGACAGAAAGAGAAACTCAAACAACATAAACACATCTGCATTCACTCTAGCAGAGTAGTACAAATGCAGTGCTACACAAAATCTAGCTTTAAAATGCTGCTGCAGTTAATAATATACTTAGAAAAAAAATAGTTAATACAGATGTGTAATCAGGGTGAAAAAGTGTAACATTCCTCTCAACATAGTAGAACACACAGTCACAGCTAGACAGGCTATTATACCTGTTGCAGTGAGCGTTATATACTACAGCATAATTGAAATGTATGAGAAGAAAAAAAATCTCCTCTTGTCTCCTTTTTCATACAGCTCTAGCTCTACTTCACTTGTGGTTGCCCCCCCCTCCCAAGTGAAGAATTTCTGAAAATTATCCTGCAAACAACTGAAGGCAAAAGGACTCATTACTGGAACTTTTACTCTGAAATATTTTCATGTAGGTATATTCCCTGTTAACTAATTATTGCATCTAGATGTTAGTAATTTTACTTAATTGAATTATATTGGCATAACTTTGCACACTTGCAAGGTCTTTTCCCCTTCTTCCACTCACTGAAATTGCAACTAACTGCCACTAGGTGGCAGCAGAATACCACTAAACAACTGAATCTTTACATTTATTTAAATTCTCCAATATTTCTGTCTACTGCAAAGTCACCCAAGTCCCTTCACAGCAGTTATTTTTCCATTCACAGTGAATAAATTGTGGAAACACAGTAACTGACATAATCCCTGTGATTAAGGCACAACACTGCTTACCTTCGTTACTTAGACTCATGATATCTTTTTCAGCTCTTGCCTCATAGGTAGGGCTCTGCCCGTTCCACTCCCCGTTGCTTCTCTTGGGCTCGTTCCACTCCCCTACCCTATCCCCATTCCCACCCACCACCTAGCTCATTTCCTTTATACCTAAACTTACCACACCCACAGCCAACCCCCATCCCTCAGCCAATCACACAAACAAGCACCACCACCCCCTCTCCTTCCTTTGCTCTTAAATTACTCACTGTACACATAGTACCTCCCCATTCACAAAGTTGCTACAGTTCATCCTACCAATATACCCCTACACATTCCACAGGGTTATCTCTATACACTCCTACCACTTCTAACAAACCAAACATGTACTCCCAGAAATAATTCTAACACTAGCACTCACCATCACAGCCCATATAACCTCAC
Organism: Protopterus annectens; assembly: GCF_019279795.1. Classification (NCBI taxonomy): domain Eukaryota; kingdom Metazoa; phylum Chordata; order Ceratodontiformes; family Protopteridae; genus Protopterus; species Protopterus annectens. Next base: position 887,765,723 of record NC_056746.1, on the reverse strand, counting down.
CCTACTTGAACAACATTACAATCCCCAACTTGTCAGCCCACCTCAACTTCACTTTCAACATTCACTAACTACCCCTTACTCATCTCTCCCTCACTCTTTAACCATACCACCTACAACCTACACCCCTACAAACTCCTCCATTATCAAAACAAATCTAGCATATCCATACAATGTGACTTAGCCTTCTCCAAATACCTACAAACCATAACAAATATTGTTTCTCACCTGCTAAGCAGTGGTGATATCAACCCCAACCCAGGTCCAATAACAAGTCCAACAAATTGCCAAAATCAGCCTAAAACCAATACTAGCATACTTAAGAAAACATCTGATATTCTAATAATAAATCATAACTTAAGAAGCATCCTTAATAAAACCATTGAGCTCCATGCAACCATAGCATTATCCTTACCTGACATCATCTTCCTCACAGAAGCATGGCTTAAACCACACGTTAAAAATAAAGAAATACTTCTCCCTGGTTATAGCATACTATGAAAAGAATGTGCAGCAAAAAGAGGAGGTGGAGTCACTCTCCTATATCAGTACAACATCAATGTTTAACATAGAAATCCCTGCATTTAATAATGCAGAGATCCTACTTGTTAAAGTAAGATTAAATACACAAAACAGCTAAATATCTTAGGATCATATATCTCTCCAGGAGATAACATCAAAACCCTAGAATCTCTTCTCCACTGGACATCACAAACCATCCCCCATGAAACCATTATACTAGGCAACTTCAATACTGATTGGACCTCACTTAAATCACCCCACCCACTCAAATCATATTAACCTTTATGGCTTCTCACAGCTTATACCAACCCCTACTAGGGTAGACAAAACATCAAAAAAAAAGAATCAATACTAGATTGGATTCTCACCAATTGCCCATCTTCCACCCATAATTTTGGTACACTACCCGACACTCTAAGCGACCACCTCCCAACTATTCTTCATCAGAGACCAAACTAAACTCAGGAGAACTAGCTCTCTTAAACACATCAGATAAACAAAAAACATCAGGACTGACAATCTTAATACAGCCCTTAAACACTCTAACCGGTCTCCTCTTTTAATACTTCATTTAGATGAAGCAGTTGAATATTTCAACACTATCTTCTTAGGCCTTCTCAACCAATTTGCCTCATCAAGACAGATCTGCACTAAACCCATCTATGACCCATGGCTTACCAAGAGCACTAGGCAATTTATGAAACAAAGGTACCAAGCATGGGACACCTGGCACAAAAACAAAACTACTCCTAATAGGCAAACATTCTTAGAACTGAGAAACACTGTAAAAAAACAAATCAGACTAGACAAACAAAAATACTATAGTGAAATTCAAACTAAGCACAGTACAAACCAACAAAAGTTCTGGGCCACTATAAACAGCATTCTATAAACCAGGTAAATCATCAACTCCTCATCCAAACATAGATATCACCTCTATAAATACAGCCACCCAATTCAATGAGTTCTTTACCAGCTCTATACTAAAGCTGTCAATAGACCCACCCTCCTCAACCCCCACTGTACTATATAACCCATCAAATAACACAAACTCCTACATCCTTCAACCTGTACCAACTTACACCATCTATAGAAACCTTACCAAACTTAAACCCCCACCCTAGCAGTAGACAAACTACCTGCGAAATTCCTACAAATAGCCACCAAAGCCATTTCCTACCCAATCTCTATAATCATTAACAGATCAGTCTCAGAACAAAAGGTGCCATTTCTCTGGAAAATCTACATGATACAAATTCACAAAGGGGGCACCTCTACTGACCTAATAAACTACCGTCCTATAACTATACTTTCCCCACTGGATAAAATACTGGAAAAATGTATCCACATCTAGATCCTAACACATCTCCTCTCCAGCAATCATCTTGCCAAAACTCAACATGGATTCCACCCCAGCCATAGCACTACCACTGCATTCATCCATTTTACTAACATAGTAAATATGCAAAACAACAATGGCCAATTAGTGTTTGCAGTTTCCTTGACTTATCAATGGCATTTGATACAGTCTCCCATACTAAACTTCTAACATCACTCTTAGAATTAAAAGTAATTACCCCCACTCTATTATGGTTTCAAGACTGTTTCTCCCAATGCCAACAAGCTGTTCAGTGGAAAAACTTCCTTTACCCCCAACTTCCTGTAAAACTAGGAGTACCTCAATGATCAATCCCAGGATATCTACTTTTCCCTATATTTATAAATAATCTTCACAAAGCCACCCCTCTAGCAAACCTGGTTCAATATGCTGATGACTCCATCTTAATCTGCTCTGCTCCCACCCTCCAACAACTTCACATCAAGTCCCAGGAAGCCTTTACATCCATCAAACCCTGGCTAGCAAACTCCCAGCTAATACTAAATCCTAAAAAGACTCAACTTATGCACTTCCATCCTTCCATAGCAGCAGTACTTACTCCCCCATTCTCTATTTCTGCATCAGATAATACCCCCATCTCCCCCATAACACAAACCAAACTAATGTGGGCCATTATTGACAATAATACAAAATTTGACAAATACATAGCTCATAAAATAACCAAAATCAACAAAAACTAGGTGCTCTTTAACTTCCTAATCAGCAACAGTAAAGTTACCCTAGCTCATACCCATCTTCTCTCTATTTTACTGTATGCTTCTCTTGTCCTAATTAAGCTAAACAAGAGCGATTTAAACAAGCTATCAGTATGCTACAACAAAATAGCAAAATTTGCCACAAACTCTTCCTACCCCACCCACCACTGTCAAGCCCTAAAACAGCTTTCCTGGCTAAAGCTCCCTAACACCTTAGCTCTAAACCAACTTCTTCTAGCTCACCAAATACTGTACACCAACCTGACAAAACTCCAGCCTTACAAGACCCGATCACCCTCTACTCCAATAACAGAAAACTTAGATCCACGAACAAGGCACTAATTGCAATCTCCAAAAGCCATTACAGCTCTGGTGACTCCAGTTATTCTAGCAACATTGCCAAGACTTGAAATTCCCTACCACAACAAATCAGGGTACAACCTAACAAAACCATCTTCAAAAAACAGCTTATTTCCCATCTAAACAGCTCCTGGACATGCAACTAACTAGCACCTGGCTGACATATTCTAACACCTTTCCCCTACCCATTATCCAACCTCCTCATTAAAACTCCCACAAATGCACTATATATTATCACAAATTACTTACCAACTCACTGTTGCCTACTCCCCACTGTCCTAAATATACCCATTAACTCACCCCTAGACTAAGTTGAAAAGCTTTCCCTTAAAATACCAATGAACCTCATACGAACTTGTCTATATTCGCCTCCTTTGACAAATTGGCTAGTATTTTTAGTTTTTCCTTTCATCTCTTATCTTCATTACATCTTCAAGTTTATTTGGCTAGTATTTTGTTTTTGTTTTTTTAGGTTTTCCTTTCTTGTCTTATTTTCACTACATCTTCAAGATTATCTCTACTAAACATACTGTATGAACAACAATCATATGTTACTACCTGATATACTTTTAATTGTATGTCTAAACCACTTTGCATATGTAGATATCTTATGCAATCATATGTTAGTATCTGCTATATTTTATAGCTGTATGTGTAACCACAATGCTTATGTAAATATCTTATATATAGTGTGTTAGCAATTGTTCTGGAGCTTTTCTCCCTGGGCCTCCGCTGAAAATGGACAGCTCTGTCCATTCGGACCTCCATGGTAAACAAATGTAAAATAAATAAACAAATTGACTTTTATAAACCCATAATCACTGGACATCAACGGTGGTAAAACTTGGCTTGAAGTTACAGTAATTTCTTTGGGAACACAAACAATGTCTAGTATGTTCTGTCCCCTGGTAGTTTTTTTTTTACAGTCTGAAGAAATTGTTGTTCCGGAATATACATTGTGAATAGTTTCCTTGCTAACATTGTTGAATCAATATTATTCCAGGCTGTTTCTGGTAAATCCTGTGTTTCATGCAAGAAATGTATGAATTCCTCTAGGTCATCTGCACTTGACTTTGGTGGTCTATACACTCCAACAATTGTTATATGTTCCAGTGTTGTCTTTATTGTCACAGTTACACAGTCTATAGTATTGGTACTATCATTGAATATGTAATAATCACAGGTCTCATAACTATCTTTAATCCCTATCATCTGATTTTTTTTATTTTATCTCCACCTGATTTTTTGTTAGAATGTCTGTTACAATAAAAACATTTATACCCTGACAGAACTGGTTTCCAGTCATTGTTCTTTAACCATGTTTCGCAAACAGTAACATCAGACTTGTGGAAACATAATACATTTTCCAATAAAAAAAACTTTATTATTAATGCACCTACCATTAACAACCATCAGAGATGCATCAAATTTTACTATCTGTGAGCTGTTAAATTTTTGACCTGGCAAAAATCTTGCCTAGTGTTTATCAAATACTGCAAAATATCTGCTGAAGAAATTCTCTTCCTTGATCGTGACAAATGCACACCATCTTGTGTGAACACATGTGCCCAAAACTAGGCTTGGATGCCCTACATATTTCCATTTTATAAAACAGGACATTTTTTTCATGTAGGTATTTACCCCCAAAAATCTTTTCATTCACAATGACCTGACTATCTTTTCTGTAAGTGATTTGGGAAAAATACGTCCTAACGCCAGTACAAGCTATACTATCTAAGAGGGCTCTCAGTTCCCTACTAACAATCAAAGAATCCTTGCAGGTGACATAATTTGTACCAACATGAGTAAAAAGATTTTCCCTCCTTTTTTTCAATCACTGTTTTTGCTGACACCTCTTTCTTCTCATAATTCCTAGGGCAATAATAACCTTTCTCCATTTCTTCTCTTCAGTCACTGGTGGCAGTGAAGATAATTTACTTTCATCTTCCTCTTGCCCATATTGCCTTTGGTGATTTTGATCTTCTATTCCCTAGCAATGAAGTAATTTGGGACCCTAATCTTTTCTCTTACCATTATTATCACTGTACTTGTTTAAAGCCTTATGTAATTAAGACTCTCACATTCTCACCACATGTTTCACTAACTTGTTCTTTCCTGCACATCTAATAGCTGCTAACTTTCTACCCATTACTCCTGCACTGACTACTGGACAACAACGGGTCATAGGTCATAGGAATTACAAGGCTTGTAAGTCAAGAGACCATATGCACCTTGCCAAAACCTCTCCTCATTATGTACCTTCTGCTTCTAAAAGGGCAAAACAAGTCAAACCTGGAATGAATTTATCCTGAAGGCTGCAAAGTGTTCATCTGCTTTACATGCAAGAGATGTCCCTTCCAGAGATGAAGTAAATGCTGGGCAATATATCCCCCTTCTAACAGGTTTTATTTATGACATCCAGCATGAAGTCTTCAGCAAATTTAGTTAGCCATGCATTTGAGTTTCTGCTTTGGAGGCCAGAGGCCTGAGAAGTATAAATTAAAAAGTAGTGGTCTCAGCTCTGAGCCCAGTAGTATGGCACTAGTTACGTTTCTCATTTCTAAGATGGCTTCTGCTACCTTGGCTACATAGGTCCTAGCTTTCTACCAGCTAGCTACTCATCTTAAACCATATGCATCTAAATTAAGATCACTTAGTTTATTTGTAATACCAGCCCAGGGATAGGAGGTCATTTTCAACTGTTAGAGTTACCTTCTCAAAGAAGTTACCTAAATTAAGTAAACATGACCTCCCTTTAACAAAACCAAACTTTCAAGGGTCTGGAAGAGTAAGGCTTTTGATGCTATAGTTAATTAAGTCAGATTGTTGTCTGCTGGGTGATATTTCTTGTTTTCTGATATAATCAAAAATGCTTTGTAGTTATCTTTAACCTTGGATGCTTCTTTCAGTTCTTGCTTTGGTTTGCTTTGCTTTGCTTTTCAAGTAGTTTATTCACTGAAGTAGGTAAATGGACCCCATTTAACTACTTAACTGAATAAACTACTTGAAACTTCAACAAGGCATCTTTATTCCTTCCAAAGGGAGGGTATCAGAGAGAGAGTCTCCTAGATCTGCTAGCTAAAATGATTTAATCTGGACTAATCCTTTGTTTTCTGAGCCTTCTAAAATAGGGCAGATGACATTAACAAAATCCAGATCCAAACCAAGCAGTGAATATAGCTCAAGTTCCATGTGATACCGGTATAAAATGTTTAAACATTGATCTGGGTAATTAGAAGATAATTTCTCCCTTCATTTGGACAACATCCATTGTGAAAGAGTACATGAAAGTGTGAGTTACTTTCTATTAATCAAAAATAAAAGAAATATGTGCATTTTACAAGTTTACTTTAGAAACAGATATACTACAACTGGGTAAAAGCGCACCTAGTAGTAGGAAACAATTATTATCTACATGTAGTGCATGTAGAGCAGTTATTACACTCCAGTAACAGTTAAATAACATCCTGATTCAGTGCTACCCTAACATGAGATCCAATCTTAACAACACTTAGAAGGAACAGTTAAATAACACCCTGATTCAGTGCTACCCTAACATGAGATCCAATCTTAACAACACTTAGAAGGAACAGTTAAATAACATCCTGATTCAGTGCTACCCTAACATGAGATCCAATCTTAACAACACTTAGAAGGAACAGTTAAATAACATCCTGATTCAGTGCTACCCTAACATGAGATCCAATCTTAACAACACTTAGAAGGAACAGTTAAATAACATCCTGATTCAGTGCTACCCTAACATGAGATCCAATCTTAACAACACTTAAAAGGAACAGTTAAATAACATCCTGATTCAGTGCTACCCTAACATGAGATCCAATCTTAACAACACTTAGAAGGAACAGTTAAATAACATCCTGATTCATTGCTACCCTAACATGAGATCCAATCTTAACAACACTTAGAAGGAACAGTTAAATAACATCCTCATTCAGTGCTACCCTAACATGAGATCCAATCTTAAAAACACTTAGAAGGAACAGTTAAATAACATCCTGATTCAGTGCTACCCTAACATGAGATCCAATCTTAACAACACTTAGAAGGAACAGTTAAATAACATCCTGATTCAGTGCTACCCTAACATGAGATCCAATCTTAACAACACTTAGAAGGAACAGTTAAATAACATCCTGATTCAGTGCTACCCTAACATGAGATCCAATCTTAACAACACTTAGAAGGAACAGTTAAATAACATCCTGATTCAGTGCTACCCTAACATGAGATCCAATCTTAACAACACTTAGAAGGAACAGTTAAATAACACCCTGATTCAGTGCTACCCTAACATGAGATCCAATCTTAACAACACTTAGAAGGAACAGTTAAATAACATCCTGATTCAGTGCTACCCTAACATGAGATCCAATCTTAACAACACTTAGAAGGGTGCCCCTATGTACTGTTAATATCCTGTCTGGCACTAAAAGCTAAAAGCCAGTAAACAGCAGCGAAAGAAGCTGAAGTGGCTTCATTTCAACCTGCTGACTGCTAAATTCAACCATTATTTTGAAACAAAATGATTCCCTTAGACAAGGGAATATGCAAGGACATAAATCACTTTCCAACTGCTTTGCAGGCTTTGAAAACCGACATAATACTGTGCACTTTTTTTCTTTTTTAATTTTATTTTTCTGTAACTAGTAGTACATAGAGCAGATAAATGTCCATGCACTACAAAGAATTATGAAAAAGATCTTCAATCATAACTTATTATTATGTATTTTTGACATAGATGCCAAGACTCACTACTCGAGGGTCATCCTCGAGGTGAACTTCTTGGCATTCGTGTCTTGAACACATAATAAATACACTGTGATTGGAGACCTAGTCATAATCCTCTATATTAGAATTATATACATTTCACGTCCAATTAGCTCAATCACAACAGAACAGACAATAAATGATATGTTCCATTATTGTAAGGAAAACCAGTATTATTCTTGGTGACTTCAAGGTTAATGCCACAGGGCCAGCAAGACCACAAATTAACAGAATTCTCAGTTTTATAGGTCTTGAACAATCAGTCAAGAAACCTACCAAGCCTAACCCTTTAACTGACAATGATTCTCTAATAGACCTTTCTTACATGTGCCCAGTTCTGTACAATTATCACAATATTCCCTAAAACTCTGAGTAACTATAATCCAAACTCCTCAGACTGGTAACAATCCCATCACAATACATCTGTAGCAGATTCATTTCTGTAAGAATGCAAAGTACCCAAAGCGTAAGCTTGCAAACCATTGACTGGGCTCCACCATACTTGTTTTAGATCCAAACATAACATTTATCTTCATTTTGAACCAGCTAACTGCAATGTAAAACTACTTATTCCCTACTAGATGTAGTTGACACAAAGCCAAAAAACACAGCTTATTGCTAAGTTTGGTAATAACATTTTCTTCTTTAATAGAATTTGCATGAAAAAAGTGGTAAGGACATCCCCAAAATAGTAATCCCAACCAGATTTCTGGAATTAAGGGAAAACAGTGGAAACATTACAAATACTGCAAAATCAGCAAACAGCAAATGTGTGTAACTTGAATTTCTTTTGGAAAGCAGTCAACCAGGTGTTGTGTGCCAAATAACAGATTAGAGGTATAACTGGTTTACTATCTTGAAGGTCTGATTTGCAGATAATTAGAAAATGTTTTTCAAATCCAAGGCCAAAAAACAGGTAATAGTCTGTCAGTAGCCATATATTATCCCAACACTGGTTCCCTCCAAATATCTACATTTTGATCTCGTAATTATCACTAGGGTTTGATGAATCTAAACTCCAATGGGATAGGTTAAATTTAAGCAGTGAATGTGATAATTAACTTGGTTTAAAATGGCCCATAAGAGCAGTTAGCCTACTATAACCTATAAACCCAGGAACCTATATCATCAATTCTAGCATTAAAACCAACCTACTTAATAGCTTTTGGTCTGCATTCCATTTTGGAGAAATACAATCCCAAAGTATCAGTAAATTACTACAAAAATGAATAATAAGGCTTTATGTAACCTTAACCAGGTTACATAAACCTTCCTCAAAATGGCTGCAGCACATTTTTCAAAACAGTTAGATTATCTTTTCAACCTATCTCTGTCTACTTATATAATACCCTTACAATAACACATCATGTCATACATTCCCTAAAGCTTTCCTTCCCTTCAGCTCCTATAAGACTGATTGCTCTGCATGTTAATAAATTATCTGAGAATTTAATCTATGTAAAACAAATAAGAAATATGACCTCTTACCTGATGCTTAACATGCCAATGTGCTTTGAATGCAATTGATATGGTCATGGACCAAATTTGCAATATTAACAATGGTTTTGTTAATTGGTGGCGTTTTCATTGACATTATCCATGCTTTTGAAATTATTGATCATTTTCTATTACAAAAGTTATAAAGTCTAATATTCAACTTTGGTGTCACCACTTGATGCAAAAATCAGTTCTATAATAGAGCCTACCAAGTGCATACTGCTGAGTCAATATGAAAAGTCAAGGCACTTTAGTTGCAGAGTACCCAAGGACTGAGCCTTAGGTCTTATCCTGGTCAACCTGTTCCTAAATGACCTTAAACAAGAACTGCCCTTGTGTAACATAACTATGTAGCTAGACTAACTACTCATCATTAACTTGGATACACATTTTAGTGGCCTGCAATGTAAAGGTCAAAATCACTTTATAGTGATTTAATATTGAAGTCCCCCCCACTCCCAAAAAAAAAGCAGTCAATAACCCTCAATAAATAAACAGTCATGATTTTTGCAAAATTCAAAAGTTATCTAAAATGTCTCAGAATTCATCAGGTTTCACACCAAAAATACCTTGGTCTCCTGCCTAACCCTACACCTCTCATTAAATGGCACATTGAGACAGCAGTGGATATGATATGTACAACTGAAATGTTGCTGTATAATGTTAAACTTACTAACTCTGGAGTACAAAATGACCAAAGCAGAAATTGTACTACAGCCTAAAAGAAATAATGCACTGACTTTAACCACCCTTGTCTCTTCTACAAATGCTACATAGATACAGAAAACTGTTAAAAAGCTAACCCCTGGAATTTATCACTACCTTTTAGTTAAAAAAACACACTGATTAACAGTGACCTCTAGGTCAACCCTACTTCTAGCCACAATGGCATCTCTGATAATGCTCTATCATTAATCAGGCCTTCTTTTGGTGTATACATCTGTGAAAAAGAATTCTCAAAAACTGGACCAGTTGAAATCAGCTTCAGCCAAGGTCAATATAGAAAACCAAAAACGAGGAACCAATGTAACAATAAAACCAAACCACAGATGAGGAAAAATGTCCAAATGAGAGGATCCACTCTATTTATTGTTAAAAACAAAAACATTAATAAGTCAGCATGTTCATCCAAGTAAAACGAGTTTATCAGAGTTATTAACATCCTCAACATAACAGGTTAAATAAACCTTTGAGCCAATCGCAGCAGCTTCTAATGAATAATTAATTGATCAAGTGTCAAAACATGCTATAAAGGTGTAACATAAAACACATCTACAGAATATATAAAATATACATGAAAAATCAACTAAATATATAAAAATCCAATTTCCAACCTATTACAGTACCATAATTAATGTATATATATATATATATATATATATATATATATATATATATATATATATATATACAATTACTAAACTAATACTAACAATTCTACAGTGCTAAACTATGATGCCACTGAAAGCGACATACTAAAAATGCACATAGAAAACTGCATTATCGTTGTTTAAAAACTTTTTCTTACAGTGTGTTAGCTTTCATTTTTAGTAAAGTGCTAAGTTATTAATGTTTTTGGTTTTAACAATAAATAAAGCGGATTCTCTCACTTAGATGTTTTTTCTCATGTGTCGAAATAGAAAACCCTCTGCAAGTCCCAAACAGTTCTGAGACAGCACATTTTTGCTGAAAATGAATGCCTATGCCACAGAGACAATGGTTAGCAATCAATAGAAAACTTTGCTATTTAACTGCTTTTAATGTTCCTGTAACAAATCATAAACACTTTAATGTAAATATATACATGTGTTGTACTGCACACAGTACCACTGTATAAACAACTGACAGTTTTCAGAAGAAACAATATAGGTTTGGTTTAGTACAATTGATAATGTAAATGTACTATTCTTATGATGAAGGCAAAGTATAGAATAATGTAAGTTGTTGCAAAATAAGTAGAGATAAGTATGATGCCTTTCTAGTGAATGTACTTTAGGCAAATGTTCAAAATTTACTGTATTACTTTTGCACGTATATTCTTTTGAACTTTTTTCTGGGGCTTTTTTCCTCTCTGTACATCAAGCCTCCTCATATTTGTCTTGAGTGCATTAATTCCCTCATCACTCTAAAGTCCCCAATATGAGGGTAAAACTCACTGCAGGGACCACCGCCACAGAGGTAACTGTGGAGATGGTTTGTGACTATGATGGCATTTCTGTGTAAGGCCTTACTACCTGTCTGGTGACTAATATACCTGTATTACTTTAAGGCCTTCTACACCCTCCCCATGCACATGTATGCTCCCTCTCACATGCTAATAAGACTACCATCACTGTCTTGGAAGAATGAAGCCCTGCTTGTTTTGGTACCATGCAAGCCTCCAACTGCATGATGGTGACCAGGCAATCATTGCCAAATCTGCCTCCTTCCAGGAAGGGTAAACTGGCATCAGCCACTCACTGCCAACCTCCTCATCTGATGCTTCCAATAGCCAAGATGGTACTTAAACTCATATCTTCTGGCCTGTGATCAGGGCCTTACCCCTTTATGACATAAAGCCAGGCAAAGTATTTTTTTGGATGTGTCTTATTTTGCCACTTACACTAAACATGCTTTTACTTCAGCTTGTATTTTGCAAATGTTTCATTTACTAATCTGTAGCAGTCTCAGAAAGCAATTAACCATATTTATTTGTTTTTCAGTTAACTTACTGTGACATACTTAGAAAATACCTGTATTGTTACTTGCCCCAGCTTTTGCTCTTGCTTGAGCCAGAGTCATGGTTGAAAGGTATTTTTGGACCAGCCCCACTGATCCACTAAACAAATAAAATAAAATAAATAAATAAATACAGTTCTCACAAAGTGGTTAACATATATGAAATGTCTGATGAGTCCCTGCATTGCATTGCTTGATTTTCTTTAGCTGCACAGGGTTTAACTCCTGGCCCATTTCTTACATGTGGCATCTCAGAAAAGCTGCTCACCTCACTCTAATTCCTCACCTCAATATTTAATCCTTCAAAGTTCTCTATATAATGACCACGTGTGCTTGCCCCTTGATGATTCCTGCCTCTTAGTTTGCAAATTGTATTTAGTTTTGCCATGTCTATTTCAAGTTAAAATAAAAATCCAGTGACTAATTGCTGTGAGAACCCAAATTATGTGCTTTGGCTAATACAGCTAAGGTGCAGCACTTTGTATGAGTCGCCATTCATTTAACCAGTATAGAGGGCAGCAACGGCTGTACAAACTCACACACCACAAGTCCAAAGTATTAACA